>NC_067142.1:23609593-23847093 GCF_903995435.1 Acomys russatus | reverse complement strand
GGAATACATAGGAAAGGATACTTCTCCTTGCTTCTTAAAGCATTTGCTTAATCTCCCTTGTTTTAGCATTCTCTCATCTGTTTTTAAAAGAATTTTTTATTTATGTATCTGTGTGCATCTGTGTATATCTGTGTGTATATGTACACACACGTGCAATGTATGTGGAATCCAGAAGAGAAAGTGTTGGGTTCCCTGGAGTAGAAGCTACTGGCGACTGTGTATCGCCCAGCAAGGATGCTGTGAGCCTAACCCTGGTCCTCGGAAAGAGCAGCAAAAGACTCTTACCTGCTCAGCCATCCCCCTAACCCTTCTGTGAGCTTCTGCAACCTTCTGTTTTAATCCTGGAAGCTGCGTAAAGCTTCATAACATGCATGTAAATGATTATCTCTCAGGTGCCTCCACTGTGAAAGTAAGAGCAATCAGAGGTTAATGTGCAGCCTAATTTTGATTTTCTGGAGGATGCCTTTTGAGACAATACCGTGATGTTCTTAGAAATTGTTCTTACACCTGGACGCTCACCCAGCCGTTTGACACACAACCCTGTGTGTCGTCAGCCTATCTTGTTATATTTAGGTTAATAGGGTAATCACCGTGAGTCTAAAATTATTTAGACCAGACATCTAGATACATGATGCAATATAAGAGCAAACAGAATGCATCTGGGTAGCGATCAGAAAGAGCAAGAACGATACCAGACTTGACAGCCAAAGGCACTGGAAAACAGGCTGCCTAGAAATGAAAATGTTTGGAGCTAGCTTAGTTAGTGTTGTGGCAATCAGTTTATGTCTAAGTAATAGAATCTCCACCGGAGACCAGTGAGGTGAAAGTGTGTTTTCATAAGATTCCTGCATGTTTGCTTTGGTTCTGTCTGTGCCCAGCACAGTGACTCCAAGGTTGAGATCTGAAGGTCAATATTTACCTCATACAGAGGGAATATCCATTAGAAAGAAAAAAATTAAAATTCCAGACTTAGATGACATAGAATTAAGTGATACAGTAAACTGCCATCTTGGCATAGCCATTAAGAGAGTCGTGTTGTGATTTCCTGTGACTGTTGTTTACATCTATGCCACACACATTTTATTCTGCCAAAACACTCTAGTTTCTGGCCTCTCAAAATGATGAAAAGCTGTAATTTTTTTCTTTAAATATATCTACTAAGTCACTAATTACATTTTTTAGACACATACTTATTCATCTGTCTATAACTTTCATTTTACAGTGGCCCAGTTGTCACCTCCAAGTCCCCTAGAGCGCCCAGGCAAGGCCACACACCCACTGCTAGGTAGCTTCACTACCTTTTTTTCCCTTCCAGAAAGTTGTTTTTTAACCACTTAACAAAGGTTTAATTTTAAAAGTGCTAAATGGAACCCCAAAGAATGTGTTCCTTTTTCTTTTTCTTAAGTAAGTTTAACATTAATTGTTTGCTTGACGCATGTGATAGAGCCTGTGATTCGCAAGACACAGGCACCATGCAGGCACTCTTCACAACTCTGGAGGTGAGACCTGTCTCAGGGACAAGAGTTGTCAAGTGTTAACTCCCAGGATATCCATGGAAAGCCTAGGGTTTTATTTGGTGACTCTTGACATCTGGTTATCCTCTCTTGTAAAGTGTAAACAGCAGTAATCCAGATGAGACTCTGTGTGCAATGCGTACCACCCCCCACCCCACACACACTGTTTTTCAAAAGTCAGCCAGATGTTACTAAGAAATTAATTATTCCTTGTATCTTACAAATTGGTAGGAAGACTATTTTCATCAGCATTAGCCTAAAGGGGCTACATTAATAGTAAGCATACTAACATACACAGAATATTCCATTATCTTCATATAATTATTTTTTATTTATGTATATTTTCTGTATATGGGCATTTGCTTACAGATATATATGTGCATCATGTGCCAGCATGGTGCCCTTGGGGGCCAGAAGAGGGCACTGGAGCAGAGCCCACAGAACTAGAGTTACAGGAGTTGTGGACCACCATGTAGGTTCTGGGAAATGGACTTTGGCTCTAAACTACTGAGTCATTTATCCAGCTCTAACTTAAACTTTATAAATAGAGAAATTGTTGCTCAGTGGCCCTGAAAGCCATGGTGTTCCAACGGATGCTGATTCTTGAGGTTAATTCAATATCATAAAACACCACTTTTTAATTTTCCTTTATGTGTGTGCATGAACGATTTGTATTATATACATGTGTACACATTCATGTGTGTGAATGCAGGAGAGCACATGTGCCTGTAAGAGGACAAACTTGGGTGTCAGTCTTCTTTTTCTGCCATGTTTGAGCCAGAGTCTTTGTTGTTTTCTGCTACAGATGCCAGAGTGAGTGACCCAAAGCTTGCAAAGTCCTCTGTCTCTGGCTCCAATCGCTGTAGGGGCACTAGGTTTACAGGCACTTGGACTAAATGTCTGGTTTCCATATAAGTTTTGAGAATCCAAACTCAGGTACTTATGCTTGTTTGGAGTATTTTCACCCATGGAACCATTTCTGCAGGTCCCAAATATACATTTAATCATGAAACAGTTACGTGTCACATGTTAACCATAAATAGCAAGTAATGGAGTTGGTTTTGACAAGAATTTGGAAAACTGCAGCTGTGGCTGTCATTCATTGCAAGGCTAGTGATGACCTGTGATGAGCTGCAGACATAAATAAGTCGTAACACTAAGTTCTAAACATATGGAAAATATGATGAAATATTTTCCTCATCGTTTTGTTGTTGTTTTTTTGTTTTGTTTTGTTTTTTGGCTGCTTAATGACATTCAGGTGAACATTTTGTAGATGATAGCATTATGTTGCTATATTGAAAGCTTGTACATGTCTGTTCTGGAAGGTGCCAAGAAGCACGAGGAGTTGGGTAAGGTTTAAAAAGTTCCTTCCAAAAAGGCTTTGAGGGAAGAAGTTGAATAAATACAGAGACTGATGAATCTGGAGCAAAGTGAATTCTGTTCTGAGTGCATTTTCAGGCCAAAGGTTATGGGATTAGACAGTTCAGTTAGTCACTTTCGTGGAAGAATGACAGTGAAAAGACTGAGTGCAAGTGGAATTTTCCAGCTCTTTCTCTTGACTACATTGATCATCTATTACGTGTCTTTATTGCTTTTTGCAAGTGTAGTGACTGTCTTAGTGAGAGTTCCTATTACTGAGAAGAGACACCATGATTAAGGCAACTCTTATAAAGGAAAACATTTAATTGTAGGTGGCTCACAGTTCAGAGGTTAAGTCCATTATTATTATGGTGGGAAGCATGGCAGCATGCAGGCAGGCAAGATGCTGGAGAAGGTGCTGAGAGTTCTACATCTAGATCTGTAGGGTACAGGAAGAGAGAGAGACACACACACAGACACACAGACACACAGACGGACACTGGCCCTGGCTTGAGCATTTGAAACCCTGCAATCCAACCTCCAATGAGTGGCACACTTCCTGCAACAAGGCCTCACCTACTCTAACAAGGCCATATCTCTCAATAGTGCTATTCCCTATGAGCCTACGGGAGCCATGTTCATTGAAACGACCACAGTGACCCTCAGCATTGCTTCCTTTTCTGGTGGCTATGACTAATAACCTGATAAAAACAACTTCAGTGCAGAAGGGTTTATTTTAGCTCACAGTTTAAGGAAACAGTCCACCATGGTGGGAAAAACACGGTGGAATAACTGTGAGACAGATGCTCATGTTGTGTCCATAATTGGGATATAGGCAGAGATGAATCCTGATGCTCAGCTGATGTTCTCCTTTAATTCAATGCAGCTACATACAGCTTTGCAGCACAAATATTCCCCTTTTGTTGACATATCACTTTCAATATAAGACATTATGGAGCTGGGGAGCTTGCTCAGCTTGTTCTTCCAGAAGACCCAAGTTTGATTCCCTATAAATACAGCTCTAGGAGGAGCTGATACCCTAATTTGGACTCTCTTACTCAAGTGTATATACCGTTTTGTAAACACACACACACACACACACACACACACACACACACACACACACACACTCACACACACACACCAATGCTTAAACTAAAAAAAAAAACACTTAAAAATATTGTTCTAAAAAAATATTGTTCTAGAACATTCCATTGTATTATTATTATAATTTATTTTGCTTTTTTTACTATCATGATATAATCCTATTATAAGCATCTTAGTTAAAAATAGGTTTTTTCTTTATTTCCACTTATTTCTGTATCATAGTTTTTATGAGTAGAATACTTTTTATCTGTACACCAAAATATACCTGGGCACAGACTAATGATTTCTCTTTTTCTTATTCTGTACCCAAAAATCGAGAAACTATTTTCAGTTTTGCTAATAATGCAAGTTGTCATCACATTTATAGAGTAGAAGCCATTAATCTGATTCTTTTCACACCATCAGTATCTATTCTTTTATAAAAAACGTATTTTTGTTACATCTCAATGGGTATCCCATCCCTTGTATCCTCCCATTCTTCCTTCCCTCCCATTTCCCCTTATTCCCCTCCCCTATGACTGTGCCTGAGGGGGACTTCCTCCCCCTTTATATGCTCATAGGGTATCAAGTCTCTTCTTGGTAGCCTGCTATCCTTCCTCTGAGTGCCACCAGGTCTCCCTCTCCAGGGGACATGGGCAAATATGAGGCACCAGAGTTCCTGTGAAAGTCATACCCCACTATCCACTCAACTGTGGAGAATGTCCTGTCCATTGGCTAGATCTGGGTAGGGGGTTTGAAGTTTACAGCCTGTATTGTCCTTGGCTGGTGCCATAGTTTGAGTGGGACCCCTGGGCCCAAATCTGCCTATTATAATGTTCTTCTTGTAGGTTTCTAGGACCCTCTAGATCCTTCTACTTTGCTATTCTCCCATGCTTCTCTCATCTAGAGTCCCAATAGCATGTTCTCCCTCTGTTCCAGTTTCCTGGTAAGTGAAGACTTTCATGGGACATGCCCCTTGGGCTAGTATGCAGATTAAGTGAGTATATACCATTTGAGTCTTTCTGCTTCTGGGTTAACTCATTCATTATGATCATTTCTAGCTCAATCCATTTCTGGGCCATGATAGCCTTACTAGCACTGGATAGATTTTGGGTTTTGACAGGAGTGGCACAGCAATTACTGGTTTGTGGCTGTAATTTTTTGGGGTTTTTCCTTTTTTATCTTTGCTTTTAAGTTATTTATCTGTGAGTGGGAAAGTGCACAGCTGTGGAGGTCAGAGGACAGCAGGCAGCACTCATTGGTCTTTTCTTCCATGTGTGTCCCAGGGACTAAACTTAAGGGATTTCTGGCAAGCATCTTTCCCCATGAAGCATCTCCTGAGTTGAGCACTTCTGTTGTGTAAGTGTGTCTATTTCACTAACACTGGTAAATTTGGCTCATGAGAGTTGCTAAACATTCCTCTATCATTTCAAGTGTCATTTGTTTCTCTGCATTCTTTACTGCTTTCTGATACTTTAGCACAGCATTAAATAAGTTTTTCTTTCTACAGAACCATATAACAAACAAACAATCACCGAAGACTATCACTGAATGATCACTTCTTTTATAGGAGTTTTTACAGTTGGGTTCAAACCCAGTCAGGGCCTTGCACATGCCAGCAGGCATTCTATTACTGAGCTACATGCCCAGACCTAACACTTATAATTATTACTGTGTACTTGTAGTGAGACTTTCATTTTTGTAATATTCTTAGCTTAGCCAATCTTGGAATAGAAGTTAATTAGGTTATTTCTGCGATCTACAATATTACCCCCGCCCCTCTTTCTATATTCTTCTTCTAACATATCAATGTAATTTATTATCTTAATTGTTCTATTTTTAAAATATATTTATACAGTTTATTGTATTTATTATACAGTCTTTTATTTAGACAATTTCATCTACAAAATAATGCTTCTTAATCATTACCTCCTCCCAATACTGCTATCCTCTGGGATGGAGATACGTTTCTTCATCTATAGGCTTGTTGCAAGGAAACATAGTGACACTGCGTTCATAAGTGTAACGTCTTTGTCATGTCCAGAAGCAAGCATTTCACAGCACTTGTATTCATATGCCGGTTCTTCCACTCTTTCTGCCCCTCTTTCATGATCTTCCCTGAGCCTTGGTGAAATATTGATGTTCAGCTCAAAGGTTACTCTCAGAACTTTGTCAATTAGGAATATCTGTACTAAGTACCACTCATTGCAAGTAGAAGCTTTTCTGACTAGGACTAAAAATGTACTTTCACATTACATAGGTTTAGCAAAACAATTAGGCTTCCTCCCAAGGGCCTGTGAGCTCCCAGCCACTGGCCTAGACATGCATTGCCTACTGTGGTACATAGAATTAACCTGACCTTCTGGAATGAATTCACACCTTCTTATTCTTTTTAGAAACCAATGGATGGTCTCTTAGTCAGTGTGTTATTGATGTGAAGAGACACCATTGCCACAGAAACTCTTAAAAATTAAAACATTTAATTGGAGCTGGTTTACTTTGCTAGCATTATAGAAGGAAGCATGAAAGGGCACAGGAACACATGGTACTGGAGAGGGAGCTCAGAGGTCTATATCTAAATCAACAGGCAACAGGAAGAGTGAGACACTGGTCCTGGCTTGAGCATTTGAAACACACTTCCTCCAATAAGGACATACTCACCTCAATGAAGCCACACCTCCTAATCCTTGTCAATTAGTGTCACTCCCTAATGACTAACCATTGAAATATATGAGTCTCTAGGGGCCATTCTTAGTCAAACCACCACAAATGGCTTCCTAATGTGCCACTCATAGGTATTCTGACCTGCATTTGTGGGATATGTAACATGATTGTATTTTCCTAAGGGTTTTCGTGGAAATTTGTGTCAGGGTTACACTGGACTCATCAACACTTTTGGGAAGTCTGCCCTCATTTCCCTTTGGCTTGAGGGTTACTGAAAATAATCAGTATTATTTTCTTTTTTGGATATTTGAAAGAGTTCTCTAACAAAGATTGAAGGGTCTGTAGCTTTTGTTCCCAGAAAATTATTTAATGTGGATGACTTTCATAAGCAGACCCAGGAAATTTGCATATTGTAAATCTTAAGCTGTTTTTGTTAAATATTGCTATTCAAGCAGGATGGACATCCTATGTCATTTTTCTAGTCTGTTATTTAGTTTTTCTCCCTTTCATCACCGAAGTAGAGAAATAAATTTTGTCGAAATATTCAAGTAAAGCTTTAAAAATCAAGTCTGAGTAAACAGGAAGTCAAGTCTCTGATGAGATTGAAGACCAGATAGTTTAGTTTTACCATAAAGCATAGCTGTTCAGGGGTTAAGATGTTTTCAGGTCCAGATAGATGTTTTAAGTGGATAGAGATGAGATATGATAGATATTGATTTGCATTCAGAATTTTTGACTCACCAAGATTGGAAGTATGCTGTCTCCAAGGTTGCCAACTACAAATAGCCAAAATATTATGAATGTAAAATTAATATAATTCCTGATTGTTTCGTGGTTCTTCTTGCTGTATGTAGCTTATTTTATATATGTGTGTGTCATAATATAAATGAATACAGAAAAACGTAGAAAATACTTAAAAAACCAAGCCTGTTCTTTTTTTTAATTTATTTTATTAATTTATTCATATTACATCTCAATTGTTATCCCATCCCTTGTATCCTCCCATTCCTCCCTCCCTCCCATTTTCCCCTTACTCTCCTCCCTTATGACTGTGACTGAGGGGGACTTCCTCCCGTTTTATATGCTCATAGGGTATCAAGTCTCTTTTGTCTCAACGGCCAGTGCTTCCTGCACTCTTAGAGATTCTCAATGACTCATGCCTATATGGGTGACTGGATTTATTTCTATTCCATTATTTTTATTCGTGTGTATATATCTTATGTCATATGTGTGTGGGTACACATGGGGGCCAGAAGAGATTGCTGGATCCTCTGTAATTGGGTTTACATGTATTTGTGAACCTCTGCTAGACATGGGTTCTGGAAGACTTACACCAAAACTGTTAGAACACTAAGTTCTCTCAACTGCTGAGCCGTCACTCCAGGCCATTAATAGTAATACAGTGTCCATTCATTACCGCAAGCCTCAGTTTTCATTTTATTAATGGCAAGGAAATAGATAACCTAACTCCTTTTCATAATTTTGTGCTGATATATATATTTTTTCATCTATTAACCTCTGGGAGTTATTTGAATCAAAACATTTTTAGGCAGGGTCTCACTTTGTAGCTCTGATTGGCCTGGACCCCACTATGTAGACCGGACTACTCTCAAATTATCACAGATCAGCTTGCTACTTAATATACACATGACTTTTTTGAAAGTATGTATTAATTTATAATTATGAACAGATGTTAGGCATCAATTAATGTGGTTAAACTTTTCTTTGTATTTTCATATTTTCTTTGTGTTTCTTCCTGGTGCAGTCATATTTCAAAACTCTTTTCAGAGAGGATAAGTTTGGATCCAATTTTGGAACCCTTGGTACTCTGCAAATCCATTTATTTTTCTTAAACACTGGCTTTGATGGGCACACATGTTCAGTTCAGTGTCTCCTGTTTTAGACACATGCTTTTGTTGTGAATGTAAGCTGTTTCTTTTAGAATGCATGTAGGACTTCGTTTCGAGATTTTTCCGTAAGAGCTTTTTTTTTCCTGTTCATAAGTCTCCCCCAGTCCCCAGCCCTTGTCCACAGAGTAAAGAAGCCTTCTCATCTGTTCTTTCAGATTTCCTTAGTTCTCAAAATTCCTGCTGGTTATTTATTCAGATATTCCCCTCTTTAGTATTTTAATAGCAGAGACTTCTATTCATGAGTGCTGACTATTCTATTTCCCATATTCCTTATAGTTTTTCATTATTTTTGTTTTCTTTATTACTTATATGACTCCTGGAGTATTCCTGCAATTAATTGTTCAATTCAGTTGTTTGTCCTTTAGCTGAATATGATGAGAGAAACCTCCAATTAATTTCTTAATTCAATTTCATATTTTGTATTTTTGTTTTTAATGCTTCTTTATTTTGTATTCAAATACTAAACTTTATCTCAACAAATACATTTACCATATCTTTTTAAGATTATAATTTTGTCTGTTCCTGTATTTTATTTTATTCTCTTTTATTTTGTAAAAGAAACAAAACACAAAAAGCAAAAACAAAACAAAAAAATTAACCCATCCACTATCTTGAGTTGTTGCTGTGAAAGAAGTCTTGTGAAAAAAACAGCCTTCACCTTCCAGGCATCCTTCTGTAAGGCAGATGAACTTAAGTGAAACAGAAAGGTTTGGAATAGTACACAAGCAGCAACGTGCTCCTGGTCGGGGGAGGAGGAGGGGCTGCTACAAATCTCATGGCTAGAGCAGAAGTCTCTGCAGGTACCATGGCTGGAACAGCAGTCTGGGCTGGATTTTAACACTTTGTATCTCTTAATGGCTTTTAGTCATTGATGTCAGTTTGTCAAGGTGGCTGTCTTTTTATTTAATTATTTAGGTTAGTATACAAAGTGGTGTGGTCTCATTATGGCATTTCTAGAAATACCTCTTGGAACTACTTTTTATTTTGTCCTCTTGCTTCACAGCCCTCATCTATACTGCCACATCTGGATTTTCTAGAAAGATGTATTGATTTATTATGTATACATGTTGTGCCTGCACAGCAGAGGAATGCATCATATCATATTGTAGATGGTTGTGAGCCACTACGTGGTTGCTGGGAATTGAACTCAGGCCCTCTGGAAAAGTAGACAGTTCTCTTAACCGCTGAGTCTTGATTTTTTAAGAAAAGTATAACCCTGAATCATTTTTAGATTTTAACATCTATATAGCATATTGCATTGTCTCTGTTTAGTTACCAAGCTTCCACAGAGACACCATCTTTGTAAATTTTCTTATTCAGTATGTGTATGTGTGTGCATGCATGTGTGTGTGCATGCGTGTGTGCATGTGTGCATGTGTGTGTGTGTGTGTGTCTCTGTGTGTGTTCATAGAGACCACGTGACAATCTTGAGTGTCAATCCTCAGGTACCATCCTCAGTTTATTTTGAGACGAGTTCTCTTACTGAACCTGGGACTCATTAATTGAGCCAGTCTAGGTGGTCATGACTTTGGGGATCTACTTGCTGTTTCCCCCCACCCTCCACCTCAGTGCTAATATTACAGTCATATGCCATCCCACCTGGAGTTTTATGTTGGTTCTTGAGAAGGTCCTCCTTCCTGCTTATGAGGCAGTCACTTTAACAACTAAACCATCTTCCCAGCTCCTAAAGAAACAACACTAAAAAAAGAAAGAGGCGTTTCTCCTCAGCAGGAATTGCTTTGCAAGATCAAAGACGGGGTTGGCATCTTCTCAAAGACTTGAAAATAAATGATATGGAAAAACAATACAGGACAAGGAGACAGATGCTAGCTCATTTCTGGCAAGAACTTCTGTGGTCCACTTGTTTGGTGGGTTGGCCTGACATTTACATTTATGTCAATTGCTTGGGTTAGTAGGAGAGCATCGTTTGTTGAGAAGACAATGGCGAGATAGGGTGCCACAATGGCACCTAATTGTTAAGAGCTATTGCTCCAGAATGTCAGTGAGCAGCTGCATTGTTCAAAAGCTGGCACTGGCAACGTTATTAAATTGGTTTGTTCATGAGGGAATATAGTACATTAGTGAGCTATTCAGCCATGACTGAGTGCATGTATTAGTAAGCGTGTCTTGGTAAGTTTCTGACATTGTAAATCAAAGCAAGATTTACTGAGCGCCATTCCTTGGAAGGGGAGATCATATATTTTACAGGCTTTGCTCAAGTAAGCTCAGCTTTCAATCATATTTGGGTCAGTATTTCATTTTTATAATTTGTTTTATGCTATTGCCATGTTTATTATATTTGGTTTGAACACAGGGAACTGTATATGTGAGTATGAGTTGACATCGGTGATAAAAACACAACCCCATAGGATTTTATTGGATTTTTCTCATGCTTCATAAATAAACAGCATTTACTTTTTTCTTTTAATTATATATATTTAAAAGTAATTAGAATCATCTGATTTTGACTTTGAGTTTATTTCCCAGGCTGCTTCTATGAGAAAGTAGATTATTATACATAAATCTAAACCTTATGAGACACTTTCAAATGTTGGAAAGATAGAAAAGTTCTTCTTAATAAGAGCATAGATTTTACTTTAAAAATATATGAGAATTTTATTTACATATTTATCAGAGTCAAGGCCAACTAACCATTGCTCTTCAAGTCTGTGTGGTCTTTTTAACTGAAATGAATATGATTTTTTTGAAATGTTTACGTTGTTTGTGTTTATTAATATCTTAATACTAATTTGATTTATATCAGAAATATTCATCTATCTACTACCTATACAATTCTGTTTACCTGATGTAAACAGATGTTGTATTTATTGATTTAAATATGTTCTTCTTAAGTTGGCAAGATTGCTTAGCTGCTGAAGGCCTCTGCTACCAACCCTGATGATACGAGTTCAATTCCTAGACCTATATGGTTAAAGGAAAGAACCAACTCTCACAAGTTATCCTCTAATTTCCAGTTACATTCTGCGGCATGTCCTACACACACAAAACAAACAAGTGAACAAAACAACAAAACCTGTAATAAAATTTCTAATACTTCCTTCTCTTTCTCCAAATGCATTAACACACATTTAATATCTCAATTTATTTGTGAACTAACAATATTTCTGATATTAATATAAGAATTCTAAAATCTTATCACATTTGTATTTTCAGCTTAGGAATAATTATTTCATTAGAATTGTATTCTATGAATATTTTTAATAAAGGTGGTTAATTATGATTAAACATTCAAAGTCAATTACTGGCAAGTTAAAAATTTTATGGAAGACATGTTAGAACTATAAATCAATGTAAATAGGTAATAAATATGCATTTATGTATTTATTTATAAAAATGAGACAGGCCTATCCATCATATTAGTGCTTAGACATAAATTACGTAATTACATGACAAAGATGTACAGAAAAGCCACATAAGCATAACAGCTCATTTTCTACTCAGTGACACATAAAATCACCATGTTCCTATACGTTAAAGACAATATCCCCCATGAGTCCATGTGGAATAATCACACTTCAGTGGGGCTGTTCCAGAAATCCCCTCACAGGCATGCTAGGGCCTGAGTCCAGATGGGCTTTGGCAGGCATACCTTGCCTCTCGGCTGTGTCTAAGTCCTGTAAAGCTGGGATTACCAACCACCACAGGCCCAAAGGCAGAAGCGCTCTAACACTCTTCTGTTTGGGTGCCAAGGATTGTAAAGTACTCTCTTTAAATAAAAAAGAGGAATGTTTTCAAGACAAAATATGTACTCTTAGGTTCCTTCTTTTGTAAAAGAAGGAAAAAAAGAATCCTGTGTTATTTTTGTTGTAAAACCCCTAAATTGCAAAAGTATGGCAACACTACTGTGATAACAGCTTAGCTATAAGATGAGAAAGGCATGGCATTTGTGCCATGTTTGCATAGGGGAAACCACAGTATGTAATGATGGAAACCACGTGAAGTTTGGGGCAAGCACTTGGGTGTCTGGAATAGACACTACACCAATACAGAACTCTGCTGTACTGAGGCCTTCCTCCCTCCCTGGCACACAGAAACACAACTCAAGAGGCAGCTTGCCTCAGCTGCACACACCTTCAGTTTCTGTTCAGTTGGAAGTAAAGCTTTCCCTGCTGCAAAGCTCCTTCTCTCTTCACTTCAGTTCAGGGGATGCACCTAAGAAGCCTGTGCCTACCCAGGAAGTTCAAAGAATGCTGGGCATGTCATAGCTTTTTACTGAGCAGTGGTTAAATGTTGGTTCTCTGTTCAATGGACAGAAAAGGCATTCTGTGTGCTTTTCTGTCATTCCCCGTGGTGATTTAGAATAAGATGCGTTCTCCATAAACTCATGCATTTGACCTCTTGGTCTCTGATTGGAGGCACTGTTTGGGCAGGTCACAGAATGTTTAGGAGGTACACCCTTGCTAGAAGGGCAATGTCACTCAAGGTGGCCTTAAAGGGTCGATAGCATCATCCTGCTTTCTTGCTCCCTTTTCTGCTTCTTTCTGCCACATCCTGCCTTTCCCACCACACTAGAGTCTATCCTGATGAACATGGAAAATAAAACACTCTCCTTTCCTTAAGTTATCTTCAATCATGCTACTGGATCACACAACAAAAGACTAATAAATATCTTACTCTTGACGTGCGCCCACATATTCACTCGCTCATCCTCTCTCTGTGTCTGTCTGCCTGAGTATATGTGTCTTTGTTAGTCTCCTTCCCCCCCCCCCCTTTAATTGAGGGTTATTGAAAACCAATATTATTTAATTCTTATATATATGCTATTCATGTGTGTCCATGAAGACTATTTGAGTTCATGTACTAATTATTACAACTATTCTCAGAGTTCTTACTAGTGCCATCATTAGTGTCATTCACTGTCATTGGTGAGTCTTGATTGTGTACTATGTTTTTTGCACTGTCTCAGGTCTCCTCAGTATGTATAATATGGTGCCATTGACTCAGCTTTATCAGTGGGTTGTATATACACAAGGTTGTTTGTAAAGCATCACTGGGAGAAGGTTAAATATTTTTCAATAAAGTCTTGTGTGTATGTCTATGTTTATGCATTAAAAATATTTATTACCTATGTGAGTGGGTATGTATAAGCCTGGGTGTGAGTACAGAAGTTAGAGGTTAACTTTTCAGAGTCTGTCCTCTTCTTCCACTCTGTAGATTTGGGAGATTGAACTCAGGACATCTGGCTTGGCAGCAAGTGCCTTAATCTACTGAGCCATCTTGTGCATTTTCTGTTTGTAAGGATTTTATGTTTAGTGTATTTTGTGTACAGTATGACGAGATAAGGAATCAGGATTTATTCAAAAAGCCTCTATTTAGTGGGCTTCAAACAGTCTTTCTGTTCACATGCGTGTTTATGTGTGTGTGTTGTGTGTGTGTGTGTGTGTATTGTGAAGGAGAGAGAGACAGACAGTGAGACAGAGACAGAGAGACAGAAAACCTTGGAAGCTGGTAATCTGCACTTCCTGTTTAGCCAGGAAATTAACTTTATTTCTTCTCAAAGCTCTGATGGAATTGAAGACTAGATAGTTTAGTGCTACAATTACATGTAGTTGTTTAGTGGTTAAGATTCTTTTAGGTCTAGATAGGTGTATTGAGTTACTAGTATTGCTGTTAAATTATCAGTATTGTCTAATAATTACCCTACATCAAATGTCACTTCTTGACTTTCCAGTATGTCCTAATAATGTTTATCATAAGGCCTTTAATTATTATTACTGCAGTATTTTCTAACCTGCTAGCAATCAATCAAGACACAGACACCTGTTATATTTTAAAATAGCCGTAGTTAACCTGGGGCAGGGCAGATATTAATCCCCTAAACTACTTCCCACAGTGGGGCATTTATGGGATGTCTGCCCTAAAATCCCATGCCATCTGCTTCTAATAATTTCTGTCAAGCTATCTCCCATTCATAACTCCATACTATTATTGCTAATGTTCTTCATCTGGGCCAAATCCTCTATCCATGCTGACCATGTGCTTCTCCTTCACCTAACCCATGGTGGCCTTCCTTCTCTCTTCTCCCTGGTCTCTCTTCCTCCCAAGATTCTGTCTCCCCCAGCCAGGGAACCTTAGCCATGTCTATCCCATTTGCCCTGCCCAGCTATGATGGCTTTTTATTAATTAGCATCAACATACATCAGACCAACCCCCAACATGATAGAGATGAGATATGATAGATACTGACTTACATTCAGAAGTTTAGACTCACCAAGTTAGGAAAGATGCTTTCTTCCAGATTACCAAATACAAATAGCCAAAACACTCTGAATGTAACATTAATATAATTCCTGATTGTTTTGTGGTTCTTTTTGCTGTATGTAGTTTATTTTATATATGTGTAATCATATAAATGTATATGTTAAAAAATAAAAAATTAAAAGGAAAAAATGAAAATAAAAAATGAAAGGCAAAATGCTGGATTATGAAGATTAAAAACAAGCAAACAAAGAAAAAACAAATATACTTTACACTGAGACTTTTCCATCTGAAGAAGACAGTTTAGAGCTCAGTGTTTGTGAACTCAGCTTACAACACAAACTGTCAGAGACCAGTCTAAGCACATTTCTTACTGATTAGTAGCAGCTTATTAGTGTCACTTAGACATGAACTGAATGTCAGCTCTCCAATGATGGACGTACCCTCAGATGTGAGCTGGGAGAAATCCTTTCCCTTTAAGCAGCCTTTTCAAGTATCTCTCAGAACAGTGAGGAACATGATTCATAGAGGATATCATTATGTGAATCAAAAGTCCTTGTATGTAAGCACTTTGAACCTAGAACACAGCCTATCTGATAAACATGATGACTACTCAGTTTAACAGGTGGGGAGCACACATAGCATAGATATCTGAACAAAGAAGTGGTACTTATCTTACATGGGGAAAATAAAAGCAAAGATGAGAGATTTCATGAAGCTACTTAGAATGACATGAAATAGAAAATATTACATTTTGTTTTCTAAATTTCTTAATGTTTTACTTAATATCCCCTGTTATTACTCCTGATAACACTGTCTGCCCATTGAAAAAATGACTCAAAGTCAGAGAGCAAACAAGGCATCATTATTGTATCCTGTAACCTAAATGCCTTTGAAAATAACATCAAAATATTAAATGATTGTCATCTTAAAACTCATAAAGTGCTTTCTAATCTTTCCTAGGCTAGTAAAGTAGTGGAACTTGAGTTCTAAGAGCAATTTCTACATGAATTAAAACCTGGAAAAATTAACACTCTGAGCTATGGAACCTGAAGGCATTGTGAAGTAATCTCGCGGAGGTTTTAGTTACAGTTTTAAAAGTCGTTCTTGGGCTAGGACTATAGCTTAGTGGTAGAGTTCTTGCCTATCATGCAAGAGGCTCAGAGTTTAATCAGTCCCACACTAAAATTCTGCATTGTAACAAAGCTAATAGCTAAAATATGTAAGGAACCCAAGTAGCTCAACCACAAGCCAATAAAAAAATCCAATTAGACAACGATTCAAGGCCTGAAGAAACAGCTTTCCAAAAATCATATTGCTACCAGATATATGAAAAAAACAAAGCTTGCTAACTTTCACAAAATTGTACATTTAAAGCACAGTGATATGTCCCCACACACATGTTAGAGAACGTATTTTATAGAAGGCATGAGTAACAAGAGTCATGCAGGGCATGGAATACAGGAAATGGTTTATTGCTGGTAATGGAAATTTACACAGCCATTATGAGAAGCAGTTTAATTGTGTTCCCAAACAACTACAGATAGAAATTTCATGATGCCCAGAAATCCCACTCCTGGGTGTACAGGAAATACAATTAAGACTACTATGCTGGAAATCATGTGTTTATTGTAGCATTATTCATAACAGACAAGAGATCAGTGTGATCTGATTGTTCACTGGTGGACAAATAGGTAAAGAAAATGTAGAGGTGGGGGGCTGAAGAGATGACTTTGTGGTTACCAGTGCTTGGGGCTCTTGTGGAGGACCCAGGTTCCATTCTCAGACCCCCATGCTCATGCACTCAAAAGTGTGTGAACTTCAGCTGCAGAGGATGCAGCTCCCTCTTCTGGACTCGACAAGCATCTGCACTCATGTGCACATACCCACACACGACTACGCACATTCACATAGCTAAAAAGACCACAAAAATGTATGCTATGGATTGCTTATTTGTCCGTATAAAAGAAAAAAGTCTATCATTTAACTCCATAGATTGCTTATTCTGAACACTTATAAGAAATGGAATCATAGCCAAATTTTCCTGTCTACCCTGTTTCACTTAGCATGTTCTCAAGGAATTTTTTTGCATATGAGTGGAGGCATCTCTAGCATGCATCAATACTTAAATCCTATTATATTTTCTCTTTTGATTGAGAAATACTATTTGTACATCTTAGCGCAGTATGTTATAGAAATTCAATAAATGCCTATAATATACAGCAATCAAACTAAGAGAATTAACACTTCCATTGGCTTAAACATTAACCATATTCATGTAGCAGAAATTCTGTGCTAGACACTTTGAGATGTGTCACACAATGCTGTCACCAGTAGTTACCCTTTTGTGCTATTGAATCAGATTCTACTACTCCTAACTGTGTTTTGGATAATCAACTCTTTTTGCCTTCTATTTCCACCACCCTGTTCCACTTTATAATTCCCACAAATTTTTATTTTTTTTCCCACAAATGAGTGAGACTATCTGCTATATGGCTTCCTGTGTGTGGTTTATTTTGCTGATCTCAATGACCTTTGGTTCCATTCGTGTTCATGTAAGTGGCAGGATGTTTTCTCTTTTATATACTAAGAAACATTCCATGGCAGTAAGACACCAATTGGCAGCATAATTGCCAACCCATACATCAGTTGATTAAATTCAGGGTTGTTTCCACTTTTTGCATTTTGACCTAAAATATTCATTTTAATTCTTTTTTTTTATTGAATCCCTTATAACTGGACGCATTCCTCTAAGATATATGCCTAGGATTAGAATTATTGGAGCATTAGTTACTTTTCATGTTGCTATGAAAAACATAACTGATAGACACAACTTAAGAATGAAAGAATTTATTTTGGCTAAAGGTGTGAAGGAGCACAATTTATCTGGGTAGACAAGAAAGACATGGCAATGTGACTTTCAGGTGGCTCTTTATATGGTATCCACACTCAGGGTGCAAAGAAAGAATAATCCTAGTGGTCATTTGACTTTATTCATTTTCTTTTATTCAGTCCAGGAATTTTAACACATGGGGGAATGAGTCCCTCTTCCTCATTAAAACCTTTCTGGGAACTCACTCCAGATACAACCAGTGGTGGATCTCCTTGGAGACGCAAGGCCCCATTAAGTTGACTATGAATATTAACCACCGAAACTGAATCTTAGAGCATATTTGTGTATTTGACATTTTCAAGAATTGCCAACCTGAATTTCAAGCTGGATGCCACATTTTACACATCTATTTTAAACTGTGAGGATGCTATCTTTTCTGCATTTCATCACTATTTAGCAATTTCTGTCTTTTTCATTAGAGACATTCTAAGGTATGCTTACTGGTACGGTTTTTGGTTTTGAAATCTATTTTATTATTTCTAATGATGTCAAATAGCATTGCTGTTGTTGTTCTTTGGCACAGAGGCTCACGGTGTAGCCATGGCTGGCCTAGAACTTGCTATGTAAACCAGGCTGATCTCACAGTCACAGAGATCTCCCCCTGCCTCTGTCTCTTAAATGCTGACATTAAAAGGGGTATAACACCCACCAGGCTTGGTTTAAATAGCTTTTTAGATGCTTATTGTTCATTTGAAAAAAAAATGTTTGTTCAGATAACTTGCCCATTGTTTAATTGGTTCTTTAATCTCTGTTATTGGATTATAAGACCCTACTAGTATATGACACATAAACCCCAAATCTGTGCCTACCCTAACCATTTAAGATGTTAAAATGGTTATTATTAGCTTAAAAGAAGTTAATGCGATCTCTTTTGCAAAACCATGTTGACCATGTGTGTGCACACTGGGAGAGGATGCCAATCATTGATGCCACCATCACAGGACTGAATACAGGTGACCCAGCAAGCTGATTTGCTTGCCGGTATTTTGCTTCCTTTTTGTAAAGCCGTTATAGGAACTGCCAGGTTGAAGTAGGGAATTGAGAACAATCTTAACATTCTATGGTCATATAACTAAAAGTCTATTTCTAAAATAAAATGTTTGGGATGGGTGACAGAGGAGCATCAGTTTTTTGAGGAAAAACTCACCACTGCCTGTGGAGATACTCAAGGCACATGGTGTTGGCATGCCTTTGCTGGGTCTCATATGACATGGCGCTCTGAGGAACGAACTTGGGGAACACTCAAGTATCAACATATTCTTTTCAAAGTCAATATGTAACCAATAGTTTGTTTTTCTCATTCACGCCAATATAAATCATCTTCTTCTATTGATTTCAGGTGGCAAGAATGTGAGAAAACCGACACATGGTATCATGTTTTTAGTTTACACAGTAGGAATCTCATCTGGGCTTAAGACTATTCAGATGAAAATTGAGTTGCTGTCATGGTAGCTCCACATGATGTGGGTGGTTTATAGCCAATACTATTTGTGCTTCAGTGAGGTCACATTTTAAGAAAATATTGTCTGCTGGTCACTCACTGGATGACCATTGTTCTAACATGCCATATCTATACCCAGCATGAAATGAATTATGATGTGCTGTAAGGCGAACCTACATTCTACTGCAGGTGGCTTTGAGAACTATTCTACATGCAGTGAATGATAATACGCTACCTGACTGATAGCTGTGTGCTGACCACATAGTGCTAATCAATGCCTTGAGCATTAGGTGCTTTTCTCATCATTGCGACAGTATACCAGATAAGAAACAAGGTAATGGAGAGAGGTCCATCTTGACTTATAGTTGGAAGGGAAGTTCTTCACAGTGTGAAAGGTATAAAAATAAGAACAGTGTTGATGTTGCATCTTTAGTAAGAAAACAGAGATGAAACAACAAATAAGGCGGCCTGGATATGAGGGTTTAAAAGGCAGCCCTCAGGAACTCAGGAACTCACTTGCACCTGTGAAACCACCTACTAAATGTTCCATAACTCCTCTAAATACCACTCCCAACTAGGGACACAGAATTTAAATATGGGAGCCCTTGGAGGACAATCTACATTCAAATCATAATACCCTTTTACAGCAGATAGACAAGACTGAATTCTTTATAAAGTAATATTTATATTAGTCTGAATATTTCATAACATCTTTTTTTGCTATTGATTTTATTTTATTTTTAATTTTTTTATTAATTTATTCTTGTTACATTTCAATGGTTATCCCATCCCTTGTGTCCTCCCATTCTTCCCTCCCTCCCATTTTCTCCTTACTCCCCTCCCCTATGACTGTTCCTGAGGGGGATTTCCTCCCCCTGTATATGCTCATAGGGTCTCAAGTCTCTTCTTGGTAACCTGCTGTCCTTATGATAGATAATCAAACCATTTATTTTCTCTTTCATGTGTTTCATGGTATCTGTTTCTGTTTATTTCAGAGAATCTTGAGAATTAATAAATTGTAGCTAAATGCAGTTTACATTCACTTTCCAGCATCTGCTATTGATGTTTTTCCATAAAAGGCTATTTGAGTTCATGTACTAATTATTACAACTACGCTCAGAGTTCTTGCTAGTGCCATCATTAGTGTCACTAACTATCATTTGGTGAGCCTTGATTGTGTTCTATAATGTTTTTACACTGTCTCACGTCTTCTCAGTATGTATAATATGGTACAATTGACTCAGTTTTATCAGTGGGTCATATATACACAAAGTTGTGTGTAAAGCATCACTGGGAGAAGGTTAAATAATTTTCAAAGAAGTTGTGAATGTATGCCTATGTTTGTGCATTAAAAATGTTTATTGCCTATGTGAGTGTGGGTATGTGTATGCCAGGGTGTGAGTGTAGAGGTGGGAGTCTATGCTGTCCTTTCATCCTGCAGCTTTTGGAGATTGAAATCAGGTCATCTGGTTTGGCAGCAAGTGCCTTAATCTGCTAAGCCATCTTGCTGGCCTATTTTGTACAATTTTTCTTTATAAGGATTTTATGTACAGTGTATTCAAAGTGGGCAGAGATAAGGAATAAGGATTTATTCAAATCAACCTCTATCCAGTGGGGTTCAGATACACATGAATTTCCAAGTTTCTATTGTGTGTGTCACTCAGAGATGGGAGATGGTCTGTACATGTGAGAAGTTAGCTCATGCATTTTTAAGATAACACGGCTCCTTTTATTTTCCTTCTGCTCCAGATGTCCATTGGAAAGCTTGTCCAAATGAATAAAGTGCACACTAAATATTATTGATGGGCAGTCTACCTGACATGTATCTTGTTTGATAACTGAATCATAATGATGATACTGTGGCTTATGATTTCTGCCCTTTGAGAGAAAGACAATTTAAAGTAACCACATCCCACATCTGCCTGTTGGAGGTATGAATCTCTTGGCACCTCTTAGCATAATCTACTTATGGGAGAGAAATAAACACGGAGTGAAAGGCTTACAGAATGATTTGCTGGATACTCTGGGAGCATCCTAATTTGGATAGCTTGTGGTTTCTGCTCTCGATTATTATTCCAAAACTTCATCTGAACCTTTTTGACACTAAACGTACTTTACAAAGACAATACAGTCCTATAATTCAGAAAGTCTTTAAAGTGGGAATCATATATCTCTGGTGAGATGGAGGAGAATAATTACCTTGAGTCCTGTTAGTTCCTTCAAGCAATGCTGTTTCAAATTTGTACAACAGAGCAAATTAAAATGTCACAGTACACATTCATGAGGATAACCACCACAGCATTTTAAAACATCTGTAAGCAAAGAATTTTGAAAACAAAATCCAAAAATTAATTTGGCATGCACTTACACAAGCAAGATAGTACAATTGTTCCCAAAACATAAGTTAAAAAAAAAAAAAAAAAACAAATTTCAGGTTCATTTTAAGAATGGTTGGATTTCTTTTTGCAGAAATGTTTCTTGAGTACCAGGAGAGAATACAGATTAAAAAATAATTGAAGACATGCTTTTGGTCATTAGACAAATTTGGGAAGAGGGCACAGACTCCATTATTCCTTAAAGAAAATTCAAATTTTGTTTCCTAGCAACTGTTAGTTGAATTCTACTTTCTAGGCAAGAATATCATATGGCAAAGAAAGACTTTATCTTCAGTGTCATTCTTATATAAATAAAGATGTTTAGATGGCCATGGAGGGGCAAGGGTACTAATACCACTATACATCATCACTGCAGTTTTAAAACACAGTTATTTGGGGTGGGGCGACTCCGGAGATGGCCCAGTGTCCTTGCATAGGATCTAAGTTCAGTTCCCAGAACTCACATCTAGTTACTCAAAACCACCTCTACTTGCAGCTCCAGAGTGTCTCATGGCCTCCTCTGGTCTTCATGTTTACCTGCACACACATGCACATATACAAGTAATTAAAGAGAAAGAAACCTTTGAAAATATAGTTGTTTTCAACTTCCAGAACCTTCTGAGGTACATCGTTGAACCTTTGAGAGTCCATGAAGCTACAGATGAAGAGAGCTGGTTTTTAATGTCTGATATCAGCCTCATGTGACAATGAGAATTTGCATTCTTATTCACAGAATCTTTAGTGATGAACCTACAAATGTTTTTCCCTCTTAGAATTGTTTCGCATATTAAACAAAGACAAAACAGAGAATTGCATGATGACATAGAATTGAAAACTGCTCAGCAGGTAAAGACTTGGCATAACAAGCATGAAGGCCTGAGTGCAATGCCAACAACCATGTAAAAGGCCGTGTGTGATGGACCATGCTTTAGTTCAGCCTTGAAGAAAATGGTGCAGGCAAAGTTATGAGTGTGCTCTGCAAGGAGCCTAGGCAAAACTGCTGAGGGCCCGGCTCTTGTGAAGTCTCTCTGACTTAAAAACGAAGTAGAAAGTGACTGAGGAAATCACCTCAGTTTGACCTCTAGCCCTCACATGCACATACAAGCACCACCCCCTCACAATAATAGGATCATCCATGTCCCCACCAAAAACATATTAAAAGGCAGACCATGTAGTGTTGTTCAAGGAAAGGCAGTAATCAGAGACGTCCAAGGGGCTGGCGTGCTAACATGAGAAAGGAAAGTCAACACAATCCCCCTACTGAAAAAAAAATGAACCAAAGTTTTATTGCAAAGTTCTTGAGAATTCATGGCCGACTGAGTACACAGCATGTGAGACATACTGCTTTGAATAAGAGAGAAAAGCTGTAAGATTTACTTTGACACTTGACCTCTCCTTGAAGTTGTTTTAGTTAGGAAAATGAATGGGCGCACAGACTGCAATTTAAAAATGTGTCTGAGTTGTAAGGACATGCTTGGCCTGTGATATATTAAGATAACAGAACATTTCATTTATTCATAAAACAGACTCATTTCAAATGTCAAAGATTTTGATAAATTCATCTATCCATTCACTTTTGTTCTAAAAGAAAAGAAAAAAATCAATCCACTTTTCAAAGAAAGGTCACTTTTAGGAAGAACTCAACCCTAAAAGATTTTTTTCATTACATGTATGCATGTGTGAGTGTGGGTACTCATGGGGGCCAGAGGAGGCTGTCAGATTCCTTAGAGTTGCAATTCTAGGCACCTGTCAGTCACTGGGCTTGGATGCTGGGAAACCAGTTCAATGTTTCTAGAACAGTATGTGTCTTTACCTGCTAAGCTAATTCTAGGGGTCTATGGAGAAGTCAACTTTTAAAATTAATGAAAATCCTTTGTAGTAATTACTTTGGTCAAAAAATATTTTACTTTTCTATTTGCCTGTCAGTGTTCAGTGGAAAATGAGACCATAAAAGACTAAGCGAGACAGGACCTCCCCAGCTTATAGTGGTATCACAATCTGATAGACATACTGTAAGCTGCAAATATCATGTTAAAATGCCTTATTTTGGACAACAAGGTCTCTCAACAGGGGAAAGCACCCACTACAAAGGTCCTGTGTCCTGAGTTTGCTTGCTTGAACTAATGTAAAAATAGGAAGAAAACCCAATCCACAAAGCTGTATTCTCATTGCCACATACGTGGCCTGACGTAGGAACTTCTTACTCACACATGCATTGTGCACACACAAACTAATGATATATTTTTAGAGAAGAATTACTCTGCCTTTCCTGTTGATCATCAAACCCTCTTTCGTGATTTCCTTTGTGACCACATGGGGGACTAACACACATGACTAGTAACTGGTTGCCACTTCTGAGTATGGTGGGACATGATGGAACCACATAACAACAGCTAAGAAGAAAGTCAGACTCTGGAATTCAAATGGAAGTTGGCATTGAATTTGTATAATTTCACACCATTGCTTAGTCAAAAAGTGGCTAGCTAAATTATTAAACTACCATTACCTATGCATCACAAAAAAAAATTGACTCTACAGAATTGTTAAGGAACCTTGTTAAAACAGTGTCTTCGGCTCTGAGAAAACTTTAAGTCCATAAGGCAGTTGGGATTTAAGATCGGAGGACATGTCAGCTGAGATTCAGAAGCACAAAGATGGACTAAATTCTGAGTCAGTGTTTTGTTTTGTTTTGAAGTACTACTGTTTCAAGTGCCCTGTGGTAACTAGGGTTCTTTTTCTTCTTTTTTTTTTTTTTTTTTTTTTAACATTTATTTATTTATTTATTTATTTATTTATTTATTTATTTATTTATTTATTTTTGTAAAGAAAATTGAGAAGATGCCTCCATCAGATTGGCCTGTAGGCACCTTTTTTTTTTTAAATTAATTTATTCTTGTTACATCTCAATGTTTATCCCTGCCCCCATTTTCCCATTATTCCCCTCCCCTATGACTGTTCCTGAGAGGGATTACGTCCCCCTATATATTCTCATAGGGTATCAAGTCTCTTCTTGGCTACCTGCTGTCCTTCCTCTGAGTGCCACCAGGTCTCCCCCTCCAGGGGACATGGTCAAATGTGAGGCACCAGAATATGTGAGAAAGTCATATCACACTCTCCACTCAACTGTGGAGAATATTCTGACCATTGGCTAGATCTGGGAAGGGGTTTAAAGTTTACCTCCTGTTTTGGCCCTGGCTGGTGCCTTAGTTTGAGCGGGACCCCTGGGCCCAAATCTGCCTTTCATATTGTTCTACTTGTAGATTTCTAGGACTCTCTGTATCCTTTTATTTTGCTATTCTCCCATGCGTCTCTCATTTAGAGTCCCAATAGGATGCCTTCCCCTCTGTCCCAGTTTCCTGGTAAGTGAATGCTTTTGTGGGACATGCCCCTTGGGCTAGTATGCAGATATAGGTGAGTATATACCATTTGATTCTTTCTGCTTCTGGGTTAACTCACTCATTATGATCATTTCTAGCTCAATCCATTTATCCACAAATTTTGGGAATTCCTTGTTTTTAATAGCTGAGTAGTATTCCATAGTGTATATGTACCACAGTTTCTTTATCCATTCTTCTACTGAGGAACACTTAGGCTGTTTACATGTTCTGGCTATTATGAATAAGGCTGCTATGAACAGGGTTGAGCAAATGTTCTTGTTGTGTGCTGGAGCATCTTCTGGGTATATTCCAAGGAGTGGAATAGCTGGGTCTTGAGGAAGCCCTATTCCCATTTTTCTGAGATAGCACCAGATAGATTTCCAAAGTGGCTGTACTAGTTTGCATTCCCACCAGCAATGAAGGAGTGTTCCTCTCTCCCCACATCCTCGCCAGCATGTGGTGTGGCTTGAGTTTTTGATCTTAGCCATTCTGATGGGTGTAAGATGGAATCTCAGGGTTGTTTTGATTTGCATTTCCCTGATGACTAAGGAGGTTGAGCATTTCTTTAAGTGTTTCTCAGCCATTTGATACTCCTCTGCTGAGAATTCTCTGTTTAGTTCCAAGCCCCATTTCTCTATTGGGTTATTCAGTTTGGTGGTGTTTAATTTCTTGAGTTCTTTATATATTTTGGATATTAGACCTTTGTCAGATGTAGGGTTGGTGAAGATCTTTTCCCAGTCTGTAGGCTGTCGCTTTGTTCTCTTGACAGTGTTTCCTGCCTTACAGAAGCTTCTCAGCCTCATGAGGTCCCATTTATTAATGGTTGACATTAAGGCCTGGGCCGTTGGTGTTCTGTTCAGGAAGTTGTCTCCTGTGCCAATATGTTCCAGGCTCTTTCCCACTTTTTCTTCTAAGTGGCTTAGTGTCTCTGGTTTTATGTTGAGGTCTTTAATCCACTTGGATTTGAGTTTTGTGCAAGGTGACAAATATGGGTCCAGTTTCATTTTATACGCATAGACCTCCAGTTAGACCAGCACCATTTGTTGAAGATGCTATCCTTTTTCCATTGAATGGATTTGGCTTCTTTGTCAAAAATCAAGTGACCATATGTGTGTGGATTCATATCTGGGTCTTTGATTCGATTCCACTGATCAACCAGCCTGTTGCTGTGCCAGTACCATGCTGTTTTAATTACTATTGCTTTATAGTACAGTTAGAGATCAGGTATGGAGATTCCTCCGTCGCACCTTTGATTGTACAAGATTGTTTTAGCTATTCTGGGTTTTTTGTTTTTCCATATGAAGTTCAGAATTGAACTTTCATTGTCTTTAAAAAATTGTGTAGGTATTTCGATAGGGATTGCATTGAATCTGTAGATTGCTTTTGGTAGGATGGCCATTTTTACTATGTTAATTCTCCCGATCCATGAGCAAGGAAGATCATGCCATCTTCTCAGGTCATCTTCAATCTCTTTCTTCAGAGTTTTGAAATTTTTTTTCATACAAGTCCTTCACTTGCTTAGTTAGAGTAACGCCTAGATATTTTATATTGCTTGTGGCTAATGTGAAGGGTGTGGATTTCCTAATTTCTTCCTCTGCAAGGTTGTCATTTGTGTATAGGAAGGCTACAGACTTTTTTGAGTTAATTTTGTATCCAGCTAATTTGCTGAAGGCGTTTGTCAGCTTTAGGAATTCTCTGGTGGAATTTTGAGGGTCACTTATGTACACTATCATATCATCTGCAAATAGGGATAATTTGACTTCCTCCTTTCCCATTTGGATACCCTTGATCTCCTTTTGTTGTCTTATTGCTCTGGCTAGAACTTGGAGTACTATATTGAAGAGATATGGAGAGAGTGGGCAGCCTTGCCTTGTTCCCGATTTTAGAGGAATTTCCTTGAGTATCTCACCATTTACTTTGATTTTGGCTATTGGCTTGCTGTATATAGCCTTTATTATGTTGAGGAAAGTGCCTTGTATCCCCAATCTCTCTAAAACTTTAAACATGAATGGGTGTTGAATTTTATCAAATGCTTTTTCTGCATCCAAGGAGATGATCATGTGGTTTTTTATTTTCATTTTGTTTATATGGTGGATTACATTGATGGATTTCCGTATATTAAACCATCCCTGCATGCCTGGAATGAAGCCTACTTGGTCATGATGAATGATATCTTCGATGTGTTCTTTTATTCGTTTTGCAAGTATTTTATTTAGTATTTTTGCATCTCTGTTCATAAGAGAAATTGGTCTGAAATTCTCTTTCTTTGTTGCGTCTTTGTGAGGTTTAGGTATCAATGAGACTATGGCCTCATAGAATGAATTTGGTAATTTTCCATCCATTTCTATCTTTTGGAGTAGCTTGAAGAGTATCGGTATTAGCTCGCCCTTGAAGGTCTGGTAGAATTCTGCACTGAAACCATCTGGCCCTGGGCTTTTTTTGGTTGGGAGACCATCGATGATTGCTTCTATTTCTGTAGGGGAAATGGGACTATTTAGCTTGTTTATCTGTTCTTCATTCAACTTTGGCAAGTGAAATTGATCAAGAAAATCGTCCATTTCCCTTAGATTTTCAAATTTTGTGGCGTATCTGCCTTCAAAGTAGGATCTTATGATTCTTTGAATTTCTTTAGTGTCTGTTGTTATGTCTCCCTTTTCATTTCTGATTTTGTTGATTTTAATACTGTCTCTCTGCCTTTTAGTTAGTTTGGCTAATGGTCTGTCTATCTTGTTGATTTTCTCAAAGAACCAGCTTTTGGTTTTGTTGATTCTTTGGACTGTTTTCTTAGTTTCTCATTTGTTAATTTCAGCCCTGAGTTTGATTATTTCCAGGCGTCTACTCCTCTTGGGTGTTTCTGCTTCTTTTTTTCCTAGGGCTTCCAGTTGTGTCGTTAAGATGCTTATGTGCAATGTTTCCAATTTCTTTTTAAAGGAACTTAGTGCTATGAATTTTTCTCTTAGCACTGCTTTCAATGTATCCAACAAATTTGGGTATGTTGTTCCTTCATTTTCAGTGAATTTCAGAAACTCCTTGATTTCTTTCTTTATTTCTTCCCTGACCCAGGTGTCATTTAGCAGAGAGTTGTTTAGTTTCCACATACATGTAGGCTTTTTGTTATTTCTGTTGTTGTTGAATTGCAGCCTAAGAGCATGGTGATCTGATAGGATACAAGGTATTATTTCAATCCTCTTGTATCTATTGAGGCTTGCTTTGTGACCTACGATGTGATCAATTTTGGAGAAGGTTCCATGGGGTGCAGAGAAGAAGGTGTATTCTTTCTTGTTTGGGTGAAAGCTTCTATAGATATCGGTTAGATCCATTTGACCCATGGCATTGGTTAATGATGTTATTTCTCGGCTTACTTTCTGTTTCAATGACTTATCCTTCAGTGAGAGTGGGGTGTTGAAGTCTCCCACTATTATTGTGTGGGGATCGATGTGTGGTTTAAGCTTTTTTAGGAGATCTTTTACCAATGTGGGTGCCCTTGTATTGGGAGCATAGATGTTCAGAATTGTGATGTCATCTTGGTTGACTTTACCTTTGATGAGTATGAAGTGTCCTTCCTCATCCCTTTTGATTAATTTTGGTTGAAAGTCTATTTTGTTCGATACTAAAATGACTATGCCTGCTTGCTTCTTGTGACCATTTGTTTGGAATATTTTTTTCCAACCTTTTACCCTGAGGTAATGCCTTTCATTATGGGTGAGATGTGTTTCTTGGATGCAGAAGAATGTTGGATCTTGTTTATGTACCCATTCAGTTAGTCTGTGTCTTTTTATTGGAGAATTGAGGCCATTGATGTTGAGAGATATTAATGACCAGTGACTATTAAGAGTCTTAATTTTAATGTTGTTTCTAGTTGAGCATTTGTGTAGTTGTGTTTTTGCCATGGGATAGTTATCTATTTCCTGGGTAGTTTTGGTTGTAGCTTGACCCTTTGGGATGGAGTTTTCCTTCTAGTACCTTCTGTAAAGCTGGATTTGTGGATAGGTACTGTTTGAATTTGTTTTTGTCATGGAATATTTTGTTTTCTCCATCAATGGTTACTGATGATTTTGCTGGGTAAAGTAGTCTGGCCTGGCATCTGTGGTCTCTTAGGGTTTGCAGGATCTCTGTCCAGGCCCTTCTGGCTTTTATGGTCTCTGCTGAGAAGTGGGTGTAATTCTGATAGGTTTACCATTAAATGTTATTTGGCCCTTTTCCCTTGCAGCTTTTAATATTTTTTCTTTGTTCTGCATGTTTGTGTTTTGATTATTATGTGGCGGGCAGTTTTTCTTTTCTGGTCAATTCTATTTGGTGTTCTGTAGGCCTCTTGTATGTTTATAGGCATTTCTTTCTTTAGATTGGGGAAATTTTCTTCTATGTTTTTGTTGAGAATAGTTTCTGGGCCCTGGAGTCGGATGTCTTCTCTTTCTTCAATGCCTATTATCCTCAAATTTCTTCTTTTCATGGTGTCCTTAATTTCTTGGATGTTTTGTGTCAGGAGTTTTCCAGATTTGGCATTTTCTTTAATGGTTGATTCAATATCTGTGATTGTATCTTCTAGACCTGAGATTCGTTCTTCCATCTCTTGGATTCTGTTAGAAAAGCTCACCACTGTGTTGCTCGCCTTCTTCTCTCAGGTCTCACGTTCTCGTTTTTCTTCTGTCTGTGTGTTTATCATTGAATCCATTTTCATTTTCAGATCTTGAACTGATTTTTTGATTTCTTTCATCTGATTTTTTGTATATTCCTGAGTTTCTTCCATTGCCTCGTTATAGGTCTTCAGAGCTTGAACCGTTTTATTTATTTCTTTCATCTGGTTGTTTGCATTTTCCTGCACTTTTTCCAGTTCCACTCTATGTGCTTCTTTTATGTCTCTCACCTGTTTGTCTGCGTCTTCCTGTATTTGCTTACGAATTTTATTTGTTTCCTCCATTATCATCCTCATTACTAAGGATTTGAGGTCATTTTCTTGTATTTCCGTTGTATTTGAGTTCTCTGGGTTGTTTTCTTTGGGATAGCTGGAAACTGGAGACGCCATGTTGTTTTGGTTTTTTTTTTTTTTTTGCGTATGCTTTTTCGTTGTCCTTTAGACATCTTGCTGTCTTTGTTTTTGTTGGGTAGCTTCCAGAGTTGGATGGAGGGTGTCTGACGATAGATTCACTTTTTTTCTCACGATTTCCCTAGGCTGGGAGCTCAAAGCTTCACTAGTGTGGATGTTAGGAGGTTAGCCCTGTTGTTCTGGTCTCTCACAGCCAGTGATCTTCAGTCCCCCTGTGCTGTGGATCCTGCAATTGTTCTGGGTCTCTGAATGAGCATTGGGTTAGGCCAAGGTTTCCACAGCCTTCTGTGTTCCCTGCCAAGTCCAGCCAGGAACACTGGGCCCGAACCAGTGGCTGAACTCAGCTAGATTCTCAGGGCCTGAACCCTCTGCCAAGCTCAGCTAGGGATTCTGGGCCCAAAATGCACACAGGGTCCAGCCAGATTTTTTGGGCTGGGACTACGCACCAAGCTGCGCTAGGGCCTTTTGGCCCAAAGTGCGTGCTTTGGTCAGTTATTTACTCAGGGCCCAAACTGACCACCAATCTCAGCCAGGAATTCTGGATTCAAACTGCCCACTGTGTCCAACCAGAGTCTTAGAGCTGGTGGGACCGAGAGCTTTGTCCAGCCTGTGCCACAGCAGGAGAGCTGCGGCTGCTCTGAGTTAGCGCCAATGGTGGAACCAAGTGTTCCGCCCAGACTGTGTCACTGCAGGGGAGCTGCCGCTGAGCTGAGGTGGCACCTAGGGTGGAACTGAGTGCTCGGCCAAGCCTGCGCCACAGCAGGAGAACTGGGGCTGCTCTGAGTTAGAGCTTGTGGTGGAACCAAGTGCTCCGTCCAGACTATGTCACTGCAGGGGAGCTGCCGCTGAGCTGAGGTGCTGCCGAGCGTGGAGCTGTGTGCTCAACTAAGCCTGTGCCACAGCAGGGGAGCTGTGGCCGAAGCTGAGTTAGTGCCTCGGGCAGAATTGCTTGCTGGGCTGGGCCAGTACCCGGGACTCTGGGGCCAAACTGTCCGCCGAGTCCAGTCTGAGTCCCCTCTCCTGCAGCAACTCCCACCAGCCACTACACCAATCGCCTCCACCGGAAGGCTATGAGCTGCAAACCTCAGCCACCGCTGCTGGTGCCGCTGGTGCTGCTGCCTCTGCCGCTGCCGCTCCAATCAGAGAAAATCCACGCTCCTCCCGTGTGCAGGGGCACGCAGGTCCTCCGCACCCTGGTCCCTCCGAACCGTGGAGCACTCCTGCAGCCATGATGTTCGGACCTCGGTGTTCCTAGCTCAGAAATCTGTGCAATTCCCTGAATTGTTCACTGGAGCCTCCAAACGCGGTCCACACTGCTCGCCGCCATCTTGGATCCCTCAACCATATTTTTTAAAGAACTGGGTAATAAATACTCTTGACCTTAGCTTCAAAAGATGGGGAAGAGGTGGCTAGAGAGATGGTTCAGCAGTTAGAAGCAATTGCTGTTTTTTCCAGAGGACCCCAGTTGGGTTCCCAGCACCCTGTTCGGGCAGCTCACAAGCTCCTGAAACTCCAGCTCCAGGGCATCTGATGCTCTCTACAGCCTCCCTGGTTACCCTTCCAGTAGCTGTTCCACGGGACGGGTCCTTAGGTGTCTCTCTGGCCTGCATGCTGATCCAGCTGGTCCACTGCCCCCCTAGGGTTCTTTCTGATCAACACAAGCACACACATTCATCCCAAGAACTTGGAAAGCCAAAGACTAAGGAGAGAGTGGAGCAATCCTATACTCCCTACACCTCCTATCAGGCATGTGAGTTGACTGGCAGTACCATGTGTGCGAAGGACAACGCCTGCAATAGGAAGTTCTCTAGTGGCCTATGTGACTGAAAGCATCTGGGAAGGGGAGTATATTTAATTCAGGTTCATTATCAGAAATGGAATATTTGGCCATTTGAGTCCAAGAACAAAACACTGAGCTTAAATAGCAGCTGGTCTAGTTTCATTTACGTGTGTGTGTGTGTGTGTGTGTGTGTGTGTGTGTGTGTGTGTGTGCATATAAAGGCCAGAAGTGGGTCTCAGGTTCCATGAAGCCGTAGTTAGAGTGAGTTTTGAGCTGCCTGATGTGTGTTCTGAGAATGGAATTTGGGTCTTCTTCTGCGAGAGCAGGAAGTGTTCTCAACCACTGAGCTAATGCTCCAGTCTACAAAACACCAACATTTAAAGGAGTTAGATACTTTCTTTGCACTTGCCTCTCTCACGTGTAAACTATGATTTTAATGCATAGTTATGGGATCAACTGGATACACTGTGCTGGACCTGTTACAACAAGTATGACTGCGTACCCTGGGCAGGAACGATTAGAATACATATGGCTGCCTCTTAAGGCTGAGAGCACAAACTGCATTCATTTCTGATTTAGTAGCATTGAATGTATAGCATAGTTACATTTAATAAAAAAAAAAAAAAAAACCAAAAAAAAAAAAAAACCAAAAAAACAGCTGATTTTTAAGCAGTTTGTATGGTGGTGACATCTTTTAAAGCATATCAACAAACAATTTATGTTTTGTAAGTGAAAATTAAGAAAATTTTATTGGTGTTTGTGTTGATTGTCACAGTAGTGTTTCATAATGACATTTTCATCCAAATATTTCATGTGCTTTAACCATATATACCTTCTATGTCCTCATTTTTCTCCCCTTAGGTTACTCCTCTTTCTTTTTCCATATAGTCTATTCCCCATGTTCATGAAATATAAAATATATATGAAAATTATGTATAAAACATTTTATAACTTTATGGAAAGTTATTTATGCTTCATATAGAAATAAATAAGTCGTATTTGTTGATATGAAATATATAGTTTACATATGTAATTTGTATGTTTCTATAAATATATCCAGAGAAGTGTTATATATATATGTATATATATATATATATGCACATATTTTATAAAATCTAAGTACTGCATGTGAAAGAGATCATTCAAACTTTTATACTTGTTTTGTTTTGCTTAATATGTGATTCCCCAGTTCTGCCATCTTCTAAAAGACTCCATTATTGGCTTCTTCTTTATTGCTGAATAAAATCTCTTTGTGTATGTGTCACATGTTCCGCTTGCCCATGTATCTGGTGATGGACACCTAAGTTACTTCCAGAACTTGGCTATTTGGAGCAGTGCTACAAAAGCTTGAATGTGCTAGAATATCAGTAAGGTTCTTATTTGGGAATACTCGTCTGGGAATGCTTTCTGCAGGGCATGGGGTGGGGCACAGCTGACTTTTACAGTAGTTCAATGTTTAATACATTTTCTTAATTTTTCACTTACAAAACAAATTATTTGTTGATATGCTTTAAAAGACGTCACAACCATACAAACCCATGTTTGGACTGCAGGATTAAAATCCCTTCATACTCACACGACACAGAGGTCCTTCTTCCCAGCCTCTTCACCAGCACATGCTATCATGTCCTACTTGGGTAAAAATATGATAATACACAAGCCATATTAGTAAAATACAGCTTACGGACACTTACAATACTCTAAATTTATCTCTGTTGTTAGGAAGAATAATGAATAATGCCCAAGTGAACTGTCTGAGATTACAGGGAAACTACGTAATATGTATGCATGTAAGATAAAATGCATGTGGGGTACTAAGGCATACTAGAGATCTACCTGTATACATGAAGAGATTGACACTCTGTCTCCATGAATATATACCCTCAGTTACTACAGCTCTTAAAGCAGCAGAAAGAAGGGATTCAGGATAAGGCTATCATTTATCAGTGTGGTGATCTTGATAGGATCCAGGATGAGCTTGAGACTGCAGGACTGGCACAAAACTGAAGGCAGCAGTGTGGGGATACATGATGTGGTCCAGAGGATCTGGTCCTAAGGAGTTTCTCGAAGAGCTTGTCTCAGACCCTGCAAAGCTCAGAGCTCACAAAGGGAAGAGTTTGAAACAGGAGCCTGATAGAGCTCCATCGAGGTGTAATTTATAAGTGGTCCTGAAGAAAAATTATAAAATAGAAAAGGATAGTATAAAATTGCTTTATATTTGTTATCATGAGGTTGAAGGGTCTCTTTATGGTCAGGGAAGTCACCAGAACCCAGTAAACAAAAGGAATGCCCCCTTCTTTCTACTACTACCTAACTATTATATGCTGTTATTCTAAAGGGATACATTTAATGTATTCATTTTGAGATGTGTGCATTGGCTAACCTGCTCTCCTTACAGAGCAGGTGTGGATATTAAATGTGACTCTGAATCTGATAACCCATAACAAATTTAATTTTCATTTCATGGATAGACCTATATTTTCTTTTTTCCCCCCATTTCTTCCTACTAAGAAGCTATTTGATAAGTATCTAACATCTTATGTAAATAATCAGAATTTCCTCCACATGTGGAATTTATGTCTGTGGGAATGAATGTACAGCAAAGTTTGTGATGGGTTAGGTTCAGGAAAGCCAGCACTGTGGAGGGCAGTGAGAAAGAAAAGAAGAGTCAGAATTACTTTGAAGTGGCGACACTCTAAACAGAATGACCACTACAGGAAGGCAGCATTGGTTACAAGCCAGAAGAGATGGAAGGATGAGTCTCAGGTTTCTGGAAAAAGGCATCTGAGCACAACAGAGAACCAATAGGAAAGTTCCAGAGTGGGAGAAAGTAGTGTGTGGGGTTTCTCAACAGTTCAGTGAGGCCAGAGCCCATAGACGAAGATTAAGAACAGAGGTCTAAAGGATATTGAAGAAGCAGGTCACACCCAACTGTCAAGGTCATCATGACAGCTGTGACTTCCTACTGAGTATGGGGGAGTAGGACATTCATGAGCAGATTGAGTTCAATATTGGACCCAGAATGAATGACAATGACCAATTGTTAAGATCAGCAGCTACTGAGGTATATTGTAATTACCAAACTGGGAAATGATTTATCTGTAAAAAAAAAAAAAAAAAAAAAAAAAAAAAAAAAATGCTATACAGGAAGTACTAAGGGGTGAAAAGAAGTTGCAATTCAATGTGGGCAGAGAGTCAACATGCCTAGCTGGTGAAGGATGCCGACAATGGAAATACACAAAGGCAAATGAAAGAACAGAGTTGAAATTAACTGAGAAGGGGAGAGTTTGGAAGATCCACAATTGATAGTGATGAGCATGGTGATTATTTTAGTTTTGGATGTTTATAGAAGCAGATTAAAAAGACCTTAAGGCCTAGGCTGTTGGTGTTCTGTTCAGGAAGTTGTCTCCTGTGCCAATGTGTTCCAAGCTCTTCCTCACTTTTTCTTTTACCCAATTTAGTGTCTCTGGTTTTATGCTGAGGTCTTTCACCCACTTGGACTTGAGTTTTGTGCATGGTGACAAATATGGGTCTAATTGCATTTTCTACATGTAGATGCCAAGTTAGACCAGCATCATTTGTTGAAGATGCTATCCTTTTTTCATTGAATATATTTGGCTTCTTTGTCAAAAAATCAAGTGACCATATGTGTGTGGATCAATTTCTGGGTCTTCGATTTGATTCCATTGATCAACCAGCCTATTGCTGTGCCAGTACCATGCTGTTTTAATTACTGTTGCTCTATAGTACAGGCTGAGTTTGGGTATGGAAAATTGCTCCGGAGGATCTTTTATTGTGTAGGATTATTTTAGCTATTCCCTTTTTTTCCATATGAAGTTGAGAATTGATCTTTCAATGTCTTTTAAAAAGTGTGTAGGTATTTTGATAGGGATTACATTGAATCTGTAAATTGCTTTTGGTAAGATGGCCATTTTTACTATGTTATTTCTCCCGATCTACGAACAAGGGAGATCCTTCCATCTTCTGATGTCATCTTCAATCTCCTTCTAACCCAGAAGCAGAAAGACTCACATGGTATATACTCACTTATAATTGGGCACTAGCCCAAAAGGCATGTCACATGAAAGTCTTTACTTACCAGAAGATTGAGATAGATGTGAGGACTTCCTACTGGCACTCTAGGTAAGAGAAATATAGGAGATAGGGAAATAGAAGGGTCCAAAGGGTCCTAGAAACCTACACAAAGAACATCATGATGGGAGGATCGGGACCCAGGGCAATCTACTCAAACTATTGCACTAACCAAGGACAATACAAGTAGTAAACATCAAACTCCTACTCTCATCTAGCCAATAGATAGGACATTGTTGACAGTTATGTGGAGAGCAGGGGTTGACTCTGACGTGAACTCTGGTGCCCCATACTTGACCACCTCCCCTTGGTGGGGAGGCCTGGTGGCACTCAAAGAAAGAATAAGCAGGCGACCAAGATGAGACTTGATAGCCTATGACCACATAGAGTGGGGGAGGATTAAAGACCTAGGAGAGGGGAATAGGGTGAAAGTGGGAGGGAGAGAGGAATGGGAGGATACAAGTAATGGGATAACAATTGAGTTATAACCTGAAAATATTAATTAAATAAAAAATTAAAAAAAATAAAAATATCTAAGGCACAAAGAGATCTTTAGTTGAAATCATGGACATTGGGAGAGTGTATATGTACAATCATATGTACTTCTGCATTCTGAGGCTAAACATGGGCATTGGATTCCTGTGTTGGAGTTACAGGCTTTTGAGAGAAGCCCAGATTATTATATCATTGCTGGGATTTAAACTTAGTCTGTGTAATTGAGCGGCAAATGCTTTTAATGACTGAGCCATCACCTCAAACCAAAGGATTTTTTTATTTTAATAAACAACTATTTCAGTTGTAAACATCCACATGGGAGCAAAACAGCTGATGAACATTAAAGCTAACATTAAAGCTCTAGCTAACAAGATGTGTGGGAGTTTGTTCCCAGAGGCAAGGGCTGTCCTGAGATGTCCAGGAGGCAGGTTCTAAGCCATGCTCAGAGAATGTGGGGACAGAGTTTGAGTGAATGCAATAGGAACACTCTGCATATGTCTATACTGAGTAGTTCTGGGTTTTCAATGGTATAGAATAAGTCTGGTCCTGAATATAGTCCACGCGGTGAGAATGGGGGTGACGCTGGCCTGGAAAAGTAGACAGTTATGGTTCCTTTACAAATTGGTGGTGTTATATGCAAAGCATCCCAAATAGTGTGTGTGTGTGTGTGTGTGTGTGTGTGTGTGTGTGTGTGTGTGTGTGTGTGTGAATATGTGTGGGTACGTGCATGCTTGTGGAGGCTAGTGACTGACATCAGGTATATTCCTCGTTTGCTTTCACCTTAACACTTTTTTTTTTTTTGAGATTTGGTATTTCACTAAACTGGCTGAGGGGTCGGGGGGGGGGGAGTCTAATACATTTGCTGAAGTAGCCAGACAGATCTAGCGAACATCCTTTCTCAACCCCCAACCTGAGCTCTCGGGTTACAGGAATGCACTGCCATTCCCATGTATGTATGTGGGTGTTGACATCTGAACTCGGGTCCACATGTTTTCATACGGAGCCATCTCTCCATCACCATTAAGGTGCAGTCAGTTAGCTACTGTTACCTATGACATTAGGATTAGAAAATCAAAATTTGTTTTTAATAGCTGAATAGTATTCCATAGTGTATATGTACCACAGTTTCTTTATCCATTCTTCCACTGAGGGACACTTAGGCTGTTTCCATGTTCTGGCTATTATGAATAAGGCTGCTATGAACATGGTTGAGCAAATTTTCTTGTTGTGTGCTGGAGCATCTTCTGGGTATATTCCAAGGAGTGGAATAGCTGGGTCTTGAGGAAGCCCTATTCCCATTTTTCTGAGATTCTCACGTACTCTGGTGCCTCACATTTAACCATGTGGAGACCTGGTGGCACTCAGAGGAAGGACAGCAGGTTACCAAGAAGACACTTGATACCCTATGAGCATATACAGGGGGAGGTAATCTCCCTCAGGAACAGTCATAGGGGAGGGGAATAATGGGAAAATGGGAGGGAGGGAAGATTGGGAGAATACAAGGGATGGGATAACCATTGAGATGTAACAAGAATAAATTAATAAAAAAATCTTAAAAAAAAAAAAAAAAGAAAATCAATACTCAGGGCTTAATGAGGAGTCTTGAGCACTAAAACTGTCTTCTGAGCAAGGCAGTGGGGGGTTGCATGAGCCTTTGTGGGGTTCAAGAATCTTGGGTGTCACCTGCCGAGGTCTTTCTGCTTTGCTCTATTCTTGTTTCTACTGTCTGGGTTCGTGTCATGACTACTATGGTATACCTTGTATTGGTAGATTTATCATGTGTAGTTTGAGTTCACTGAGAAACTGACTATGGAAGCAGAATAAACACTCCAACACATTTCGCATTGAAGCCTGTTTGTCTTGACGTTTCCCTTGAGGTCTCTTGTTTGGAAACAGACTGATTCCTGGCTCTGTGATGAAGAGAAAGGAAAACAGCAAGTAGGTAAGGGTATTGACAATGCAATGTCCCTGATAAAAACTAGAATGTAGATCTTCTTTATCATAATGTCGTTCCTTACCTAGGGTGTGCACAAAAATACCTGTAGTGGGGCTAAGTAACCTAAATTCATCCATGGAGAGGGAATTCAGTTATGAACTGCAGCTAACTACCTCAACTTCCCCAGTTGGTTTTTGCAGGTGTTAGTAAGCTCCGATTTGAGGATGTAACCTTTGCTTGCTCTCCCAGTCAGGCTGATCTAGGCAGCTCTGCTGGATGTTGTAAAATCCTGACTGGATGATGTTTTGCTGCCTGTCTTAGGCTTTCTATTTGTTCTTTTACTCTTGTTTGCTATGTACTTACTGGACTCCTTCGTATAAGGAAGCACACCGATCATAGACCATCCTTCTGACAGTACAGAATAATAGGTGATCCTCCAGTCTCTCTATACACATAGATCCTGACCTGAGATTGGGAACTATAGAAAAGGACATTATGGTGTTTTCTAGAGCAATTTCCTTGTCTGTGCCACGATGTTAGCCAAACTCCCACAGCCAGCAGCGTGAGTATCACTTGAGAACTTAGAAGAAACAAAATTTCAGGCCTGGATTTAAGTATAATGCATGGGAACTTCTGGGAGTGTCTTGGGGAGCTCCACTACATGCGTGTGAGATTTTCTGCTCTTGTTCATGCCACATCCTTCAGAAATCTATTGTTGTGGCTTGCCAAGTAAGTAACCCCATTAAGTGGATCTCAAATAAACTTTTCCTTTGGTCCTCTCTTAACTAAATCCTATGGTAAAATTGATTCCTTAGTTCCCCCCCCCTTCCTCTTCTGTGTGTGTGTGTCTGTGTGTCTATATCTGTGTCTGTATGTATGTGGTATGGTGTGCGTGTGTGCTGAGGCCAGAAGAAAGTAATTGTCCTTCCTTCTAAGGAACTATACAGCTTTTCTTTTCTTTTCTTTTCTTTCCTTCCTTCCTTCCTTCCTTCCTTCCTTCCTTCCTTCCTTCCTTCCTTCTTTTGAGACAGATGTTTTCCTTGATTCCGGTGCTCACTGATTGGCTTAGGCCAGCTGGCCAGCAAGCCCAGAGATCCTCTATTCCCGAGCTTCTCAGTGGCGGGATTACAAACACATGCTACTATGCCAGGCGTCCTTCTCCCTGGGCTCGAGGAATGCAGGTCCCCCTGCTTGCAATAATGTGCCACCTCCCAATACTCCAATCTTGGTTTTCAAACATTTATATTTAAGCTCTGATATTCTGTTTCTTTTGCAATCTTCCTTATTTAGTTACAGGGTCAGGAAAGTGATATTTCTGTCTTCATCTTGAAGTTGAATCCTTTTCTTGTTCCCTTTGGACAGCACAGGGGCTCTGCTATTAGTTAGTTATCATTGAAAAGTTAAAAGTCTTTCATTAACATTTTTGTATTTTTTAATTAATTATATTTTACATATACATTTATAATGTCACACACATATACAATAAACTATCTACAACAAGAAGAACCATGAGACAATCAGGAATTATATAAATCTTAGATTCATAGTGTTTTGGTTATTTGTATTTGGCAACCTTGAAGAAAACATCTTTCATATCTTGGTGACTCTAAAATTCTGAATGTAAATCAATATCATTTCTCATTGCTATCAATTTAAAACATCTATCAAGACCTAAAAACATCTTAACCACTAATTCAACAAAACTTAATTGTAAAACTAAGTTATATGGTCTTCATCAGAGACTTGAGAAGAAATAAAGTTAATTACCTGAGTAAACAGGAAGTGCATGTTAGCAGCTTCCAAAGTGGAAAAAAAAAAAAAAAAAAAAAAAAAAAAAAAAAAAAAAGACAAAGATAGTTTGCTGCCTGAACAGTCATTGTAACATTGGAGCATCATCTTCAGCCTTCTGGCCCAGTGTATCTGACATAGCTGTGAGGCAGGAACTATTGAGGACTTGCTTACCCTGTCCTTGGTAGGGTTTGGCCATCAACTCTGTCTGCATCCAAGCTTTCCCAATTTTAGGCAGAATTCTGTCAGTGGCCAAAATGAGGACATTTTCTCCAGTGTCTTTTTTTTTTTTTTTTTTTTTTACCAGAAGCCATCTCTACAAGAAGGTTCTGTGATGCTCTTCATCTTCTTTGTGGTAGGCTGGTTATTGCCAGGAGTAAGCCTGTCGTATTGTCAGTGAATCTTTAAAATAGTAAAAACATCTTTAAATGTCATATTCTGTAGGTCTCTGAGGTGCTTGAAGACCTTATCTAACTATTTTACCTTATCTATCTATAGAATCATATCTATCTGTTAAATCTATTATCTATATTTTGTAATATAAATAGACTAGTAATTTCATGACCACAATTTGATCAACTAACAATTAACTTGTATGACTTACTTATCCTAAACAGTGTGCAATAGTGCTTTCAAAGTATTGGAGGTGAGCAAACCTTGTATTCAACTTGAGTTGTATGGGTACAATTCCTTATATTAGAGTAGTAATATATATCATGTGTGTGAAGAATAATCTTAAATTTCAATGGCTCAAAAGTTAAAGAGTGCAATCTACAAGTAGAACAATATGATAGGCAGATTTGGGCCCAGGGGTCCCGCTCAAACTAAGGCACCAGCCAAGGACAATGACAGGAGGTAGACTTTAAAAACCCATTCCCAGATTCTAGCCAATGGTCAGAATATTCTCCACAGTTGAGTGGAGAGTGTTGATACGACTTTCTCACATACTCTGGTGCCTCACATTGACCATGTCCCCTGGAGGGGGAGACCTGGTGGCACTCAGAGGAAGGACAGCAAGTAGCCAAGAAGAGACTTGATACCCTATGAGAATATATAGGGGGACGTAATCCCCCTCAGGAACAGTCATAGGGGAGGGGAATAATGGGAAAATGGGGGGGGAGGAATGGGAGGATACAAGGGATGGGATAAACATTGAGATGTAACAAGAATAATTAATAAAAATAAATAAATAAATAAATAAAAAATAAAAAAAAAAAAAAAAAAAGAAAAAAAAAAAAAAAAAAAAAAAAAAAAAAAAAAAAAAAAAAGACTTCTTTTCCAGAGGTCCTGAGTTCAAGTCCCAGCAACCACATAGGAGCTCACATTTTTGTATTATTTTAATGAGATATTTTATTTTAGTTGTGTGTATATTTCTGTGTTCAGTTATGTGCACATGAATGCAGAGGTAATAAAGACCAGAAGGTGTTGCATCTCCCTGAAGTTTGAGTTATACGGAGTTGTTAGCTGTCGTCCTATGTGGGCGCTGGGAACCGATCCGCAGGTTCTATGGAAGAGCTTCAAGCAGTCTTAATGTCTACGAATCTTATCAGCATTTCTAAAATTTTTAAGATTACTATATGGAATATTAAATATCAAAATGGCATTTCAAGCAAAGACTATTTTAGGAGAGCTTTCTTCCACTGATCATCCCTCCTTATGAGCTGTCATGACCTCCGCCTTATAACCTATCCCCAAGTCTAATTTCCTCTTGTATGCCATTTGGGTCATTTTGCCAATCTACTCCCCTCATACTTAATTTTTCTTACCTCTATTCATCTCTTTCCTATTGGGGGAAGGCGTTGAGCATATTTTCACACACACACACACACACACACACACACACACACACACACACACGACTTCTCATTATATCATGAGTTTTTGTATGTATGAGTTTACCTACCAGAGCTACCCAATGGTAAGGACATTTTCCCAAATCTTCACTGTCTAGTATATCCAACATTTATTGGGAGTTCATGGCACATTCTTGGGGGAATGAGTAACTGAATAAGTTATTCCAAAGTAAAGTGGTTTCTGGATTCAAAAGTTGTTCTGTTTCTGAATCTGATTCATAGTAATTTATTATATGTTGTACACAGCCAGAATAATGAGCCATCTGCTTATGGAATCCATTTACTTGTACCCAGGTCATTTATAACTATATTAAATAATAATTTATAATACTTTCATTCTGCATATGGTAAAAGCAAACATTTACTAATATTTCAGCAAGAATGTGTGATTTGAATAAATTGTTTCTCTCCATCTATATAAGGTTTTGTTTTCTGTCTGTTCAGAATCCTTTCCTAGGGTAACCTCATGCTCCTCTACACTACTGCTACTCAAAGTTGTTAAGACTCTGACTGCTTCTGGTGGATTGTTTTTTCTTTGGAAAAAATAATGCAAATTAAGATTACCCTTACATTACTCCCACAAATGTTTGACTGACCTTGAGAAATAGAACTATGTAACACTCTAAAATATTTAAAACATGTGAAAATTACAAGACAGCTTATCTCAAAATTGCACTACAAAGTGCACAAAGGGATTCCCCTGGCTACATTAAGTAGCATTTTTACCATATAAATTAATTCTTTAATTTATATTTTTCTCATTTATATAGAAATAACACAAAAAAAGTCATAGTAATAAACTCACATGGACGTGATTAAAGAACCTGTAAAATTGATGCTAATAAAGACTAAATGATTTACTTTTTTGGAATCTCAAATTATGTGTTATTCTGTATGAACGCAGAAGACCCTGCATTTTCCAGTACTTTTCCAGTTAAATGTGACCACATTGCTGGGCTGAGTTAATGAAATAAAATATGTGACTCATTCAGGAAAGCTCACCTTATCCTCATCCTGGTTTTCCTGTTATTTGACTCAGTGAAGAAGATCCTAAGTTTAAAGAGATCAGCTGTTCTTCAGTAGTTGATGTGTTTCTGATTCGTCTGTCTACTCTTGTGACTCTTTTTCTCCTATTTGCTTCTCTAGACCACCCTCCATATGAGAGTTTTTGCCTTGTCTTACTGTCTCCTGTTTGCCATATTTGGTTGTTGTCTCTTGGAGGCCTGCTCTTCTCTAAAGGGAAATGGGGCAGAAGGTAGGAAGTGGATCTGGGGAAGAGGGAGGTGGCAGGTGAGATGAAAGGAGTGGTGGGAGGAGAAACTGTGGTCAGGACATATTGAATGAGAGAAAATCTGTTTTCAAAAGTAATTTTGAAAAACAGACAAAACCCCTCTCCCTTAGTTTCTAGCTGCCTTGTAGGGTTTTGATGTGATATTTACAATTATAAAAGCCACTAACATTTGCTCCAGTTAGCATTGCATCACACGAAATAACCTCTGCTCTGGATAGCCAAAATCTGTCTTGTGACATGCTTGACACTAACTCACGTGTGGCTGCATGTCTAGGTCCCACAGGCAAAGATAATGTCGATGTCCAGCCAGTCAGTGAGCTCAAGCAGGGATGACGGCAAGAATGGCTGAGCTTCCTTTGGTATATGTACAAATTTTTACTATCATTGCAGAAAAAGTTAGTTTTGGTCTCATGATAAAATGGTGAGAATGTATAATCTGGTATTATATTCAGGCTTAAGAAAACAGATGATATGCAGAATCGAAGGCGAGGCTGGAACTGGACCTTGATGTTTTGCATCATTCATATTTTAAAATCAAAATAGTATTTCAGAATATCTATTTTTATTAGCATGGCCATGGTTTATTTTACTAAGATTTATTTTATTTTTGTATGTATGTGTGTATGCATATACATGTGTGTATGTATGTGTACGTGTGTCTGATTTATTTGTGTGTGTATATATGGTGAGTGTGTGTGTGTGTGTGTGTGTGTGTGTGTGTGTGTATAATTTACACGTGTACTGGTCCTTGCAAAAGACAGAAGAGAGTCTGGAAGCTGGATCTGGGTATTGTAAACCACGTGATATGTGTTCTTACATAGTTCTTGCAACTGAACTCGGGTCCTATGCAAGAAACAGCATGTTCTCTCTGACACCAAGCCATTTCTCGAGCCCCCAGTGCATCCATCTTTTAAAAGCTTTCTACTAAAATGGTGAAAACACAGCCCAGGTTGGTATTACCATCATTTCTCAAGTCCAGTCCATATGAAGCGGAAAGTGACGTGGATGTTTTGGCACAGAGAGAAGAAACAGAGTCAGACAGGTCAGATCTTATCTGATCACTTGATAATTTTCAGATATGTTCATAAGAACTAATTTGAACTTAATTTAAATTCATGACAGCTAGGAATCAGCTCTCATGCATATTCAAAGTTCTTTCTCTCCCAATGATAAATTTTAATAAACCATTCACCTTAGTAAGACACAGTGTGAATGCAATTTTGTTTACTATATACCAAATTAATTGGAATTAGTAATTCTGATGATTTATATTGCTCTTCACCTTGGTAGGATCTAGAATCATGTAGAAAAGTGACTGAACATGCCTGTGAGGGAGTTTCTAGATTAGGTTTGCCTCTGGGCATACCTATCTGAAAGTAGATTAATTGAGGTGGGAAGACCAGGTCAAGATGCCATCCAGAGTAAGATGGGTTCTTCTACATTAGTGAATAAGCAAGTCACTCATTCATGAACATATGCCTTCAGACCAACCATATCTACACAGCTCCATATTCAGACTCTCTCCCCCACAGAGTCTATGCACATATTTTATATGTAAGTTAACATTTAAAATTAACCATCATATTCTATATGTGTTTTCAATGGGTCATACTTCGCAGTACTTCAGTGGTTGAGACATATTCTCTGATTCATGTGTACTGAAGAAAATTTAAACAGAATTATATTACTATCTTGAAACTGTCCAGCTTATCCACTGTGGTTTTTGTAAAGCTCTTTTAGAATGAGCTTGATTTCTATGCTAATGACAACTATGAATTGTCACTTGCTCTTTGGGATTTATGTTTGTTATTTTTCTACCAAGACCTTCAGCCATAAACTTGAAGCCATTCATTTTCCTAGCAAGTGCCTATTGGCAGGGATTGAGGAAGTGATGGAGCCTGCATTTGAGGAGCAACTCAGCTGAAGCAACTAAAATTATCAAATGGTCAGTCTCAAGTTTCAATGACATGGGCATTGTACTCTGTCAGAAAGACTATGGACTTTGAGGATGCAGGGCCCCGGTCACTGATGTCACACTTAAGTAAAGATTCAGTGCTATCATGTTGTATATAAGAGTTGATATTCTAGATAGAGAAACAGTGTATCAATAAGGATGTTTTAGGTATTCTATATAGCCCACGTTTATCCACAAGAGGACTCGGGTCCATACAACTGGAATCTAGAAATATGATGGACCATCAAGCTAGTATATTAATTTATGTAATGCAATCATGTATCTGTGTTGATCCCCTTCATGAGGTTGATATTAGAAATGGTGTGTGTGTGTGTGTGTGTGTGTGTGTGTGTGTGTGTGTGTGTGTGTGTGTGTTCAGTGTGGAATCCTGTAAAGGTTCTCATTTCAATAATGAGGAGACAGAGACACAGCTCCACACCTTCTGCCATCAGTGCACTGAAGAGCACTTTTAACGTTTTAGGGACCCAGGTTGCAGCCAGACCCAGGTTTATGGTTTTAAGCTTGGCAGAATAAATAAATAAATAAATAAATAAATAAATAAATAAATAAATAAATAAATAAAGGTGTTTAAAGATAGACATGAAGGTTATGAAGAGAAAATAGGGAACACCAAAAGAACATGGGTGTTGGCTTCCTTATGCGGCATTCTGGGACGCACGAGACACGCAAGAAGAAGTTTCATTGTCGTCTTAGCATTTGTGTGATTCTCAAGCCTTATCTCAAAAGGTTGCTATTAATGCTTCCTTTGCCCCATTCTCTCTCTTGTAATCAATGGGATTACAAAATAGCTCAAGGTCTGCCTTAGGTGAAATTACATTGCAATCTGAGATGAAACCAGGGACCACTGTGCTTACACAAGAGGTTTGGGACATGTCCTTTCCCTGATAAGGGGATTGTAGTGAGAGTCCTACATAATCCCAGGCTCATATCTGGGGAGGGAGAAAAATCTTAAGCAGTCATTAATTTTGCTGGAATTCTTGCTGTTTTGTTAGCCGAAGGCTTCAGCCGGACTTGAAGGATGTCTTCTCCTTCTTGTGTCTCATAGCTTCCTAATTTCCATGATGCTTGTCCATGACAGGGCATATTGGATGCCCAGCTCCCAATTACAAACTGAACATTGACCTTGATAAAAATCATATACTATTCTAGGCTCTAACATTACACACAGACTCCACAAGAGCAAGCTGTGGGACTAAGGAATCTTCTAGAAAAAGGAATGGATCAACCTATGCCAGTGACACATTGAAATGTCTTCTCTGACAGATGCTATATGAACAGACTGATTTTTCTTGCTATTTCATTTCTGATTTGTATTTTAGAATTTCTTTGTTTATAGAAGTATAGGTAATAAGTTATCATCTGATAATATGAACTATATGCTAGTGTGTGATATATTCTAAATAATTGAGTAAAAATATATGTATTATAAAAGTCATTAAGTAATGAAATATCTTTTGTCATTATTTTAACACCTCTACTTTAATTTAATGAACATAATATCAAGCCTGTCTCTATGTATCTCTCGATATACTATAGATACATTCATACTGCTGTATTTTATACCTAGACAATGGCTACTTATCCATAAATAGCACATATAACGAAGGAGCAAAGAAATAGCTTGTAAGAATGAGGCCAGACTGTATGCAGTGTTCTGTCAGTGGGACCATGGGACTCTCTAAGCCTTTTCCAAATCTGACTTCCTAAGAGGAAGAAGTTCCCTGGATGCACATAGTAAGCAGTCCGTTCATTGTTCACTCATGCTCTGTCTGTGGAGCACCTCGCTTGTTAGAGGCAGATTGATTTGTTTCCAGTCTGTCCAGGTTGCCTTTACTTGAACTCATCAATATAATGAAACATAACATAAGATGTAGAAAAAATAAAAGTTGTATTTACAAAAAACCTAAATATAATGCTTTTGGAATGACATAATTAAATTGTTAAAGATAATATATAGAAATATGTAAAAGAAGAAAGTATATAGCATTGAGATTATATTAAAAAGCCTCTGTATAAAGTTGTAGTTGGACTGTTTTGCAAACAGATTTAATGGTCATCTTTTTTTGTTTAAAAAAATGAACATTATAGAGAATATGCTCTGCTGCTGTCGTTCTTGAAGGATAACACCTCAATCAGAGGATGTGTACTCAGAGAAAATCTGATCCTATATTTGGTAATTAGCAAACAGTGGTTAGTTACGATGCTGTTCCTTTAATAAAGCAGATGTAAAGATAGCTCTATCACTCCAGTCCGAACTGAATGCTTATAGATGCAGTGGTCAGTTGCATAAGAACACTTTCAGGTTAATTTTATTTATTTACATTGTTAAATTTTAATTTACAGGGGGCAGACAAGGACAGAGAACAGAGGACAGCTTGTGAAGTCAGGTCTGCCCTTCCACTGTGTGGAGCTCGGGGACAAAACTAAAGTCATTAGGCTGGCTGACAAAAGCCATTATGCTGAGCAACTCACAGCCCATGCCTTCCAGATTTGATACCTTAAATTAATAATTTTGAAAAAATTTAAAAGAAACTAAGTAAATTTTACTTGATTTTAATAGAAGTGAAATAATTTTAAGTGGATCTGAAAAAGTCTCTGAACTTTGATAAATGCTTTTTATTCTAGGAATTTTTAAATGCTCATAAATTTTAAAGTATAAATGCATTAAGTGCTATAACCATTATAATCAATTTAAACTGCGTAGATCAGCTTCAAAGTTGAACTGGTTTTTCAGGTTCCTTGGAAAGACAGAAGTTTTGGCAGCTTTTGCCCCCAACTTCTTTAGCTTTCACAATTTCTTTATTCTACCCTTATGCTATATGATTATAGTTTTCTTACCATTTTGTGTAAGCTTTACATTTAGATGGATCCAATGCCTCTTACCCTACTTCCCACTAGGCTATTAACCTTTGTTAATGTCATTTATCTTAACTGAATTTCACGAGTATGTTGCTAAATCCCATCCAAGTAAAAATGAGAGCAACATTTTCTGAAGGCAGTATTTGTTTGTAGGTTTGTTTTCTTGTTGCCTTTTGCCAAATGAGAATGTAATTGGAAATAAGACAAAAGTATTGAGTTATACTCATTTTTATGAACTTTTGGGAATAATTTCATCCTTAGAACACTACATGGAGAAGTTAGAGCAGAACCTATATTTTTCTTTGTCTTTTAAGTGCTTGTTCTTAGAAAAAATTCTATCATTATGCTTGAACTTTGATTATAAAATAAGTAGAAATGAATACATACAAACTCACAATGCATACTGCCATTTCAGTGTGTTTTTCTTTGTTTGTTTATTCAAGACATGGTCTCTCTGTATAACCTTGGTTATCCTGGACTCACTTTGTAGACCAGACTGGCCTTGAATTCACAGATACTTGCCTGCGTCTACCTCCCCAAGTGCTGAGATTACAGGTGTACACCACCATTATGTCCAGCTACAGTGTGTCCTCTTAATCACTTCCAGCACCTACTTTTTCCATCTTATCAAGTAGCTTAGATTTTTTATAATAAAATTCTAATTTGAATGGATGATGTTGGCTTTGCTATGACTTAAGGGTATCTTATATGTGATTGTGGCACTGTGATTTGAGATTTTGTACAAATAGCTATTTATACCAAAAATGGTGTGTTAAAGGATAAAGGTTTAAATAATATTATATTGACTGTTTTGTATGGGTGAAAACTCTCCTAACCCATCTCCTCACCCAGAAAAGTCATACTTTTTAATCCTTCCCTGCCCTTTTAAAGTTTTGTATGTGTTCAAACTTCTATTTCTAAGAATCATTTTATTTCTAAAATTGTCCTTAAGACACTTCCATTCTTTACACATTGTTTGCAAGCTATAAAGTATTATCAAAGTTGAGTTTGTAAATACTTACCTATCTCACCATATTAGTGTCCTATTGCTATGACTAAATACAATGACCAGGGCAACCTATAGAAAAAAAAAAGAGTTTATACTGGAATAAAATTGAGAAAAGTCTTCCCAATGGGAAAACATGACAGCATGCTACCATAGTGGCCAGAGAAGGAAGCTGAGAACTCACATCCTAATGCTGAGAACAAAGTACAGAATACACTGGAATGGGGCTAGGCTATGTACTCTCAAAACCTGCCCCCACCACACCATTACGTAGTTCTTCCAGCAAGGCAACTAAAACAAATCCTGTCCAAATAATGCCACGTAGTGCAGGCCAAGTGTTCAAATACCACAGCATATGGGCAACAGTTGTCATCAAACCACCCCACGGCACTTTCCTTGAGAGCACTGTGTTCAGTTCTTTCCATGTCTTGATTTTCCTGCCTCCAGTTACCTTATCCCCACAGGAGCATAAGGAGTAATGTGCTGCCACATCAGGGGACCTATACTCAAGATGGTTTTCCTTGAGTAGCAAACATTTCATATACTTAACGTCTCCGCAGAAGATGCTTTCTATATATCCTTACAAAGATAGTATCCAATTTCCAACTCTATGTTGAGTTCTTAAGATGATGTTTTCGTGGCTGAGAGCTTTTAATTCTAATTAATTTAAACAAATCCAAGTAGTTCTTGTAGCTGGTGGTCAGCATTCTGGATCGAGGTCAGCCAGTGGTCCACACACCTAACCTGCCACCCTCCATAAGTCTTCCTAAGCCCCATGCCTGTAATTTTAATTTGGTGGGTCTGGGATATAGCTAATGAACTGATGTTGCTTATGGGAGATCAAATGACTGCACTTTCTGACCAATTGAAAACACATGCTGCTGACAGAGCTCTCCTAACAAAAGTATGTGTTGTTACAAAGCAGTGATATTCCAAAGTGGAAATCAATCTGGTGGTTTCTCAAAATATTGGGAATAGTGCTACCTCAAGACCCAGATATACCATTCCTGGGCATATGCCCAAAAGATACTCCACCATACAACAAAGACATCTGCTCAACTCTGTTCTTAGCTGCTTTATTCATAACAGCCAGAATCTGGAAACAACTTAGATGTCCTTAAATCAAAGAATGAGTAAAGAGATTGTGGTACATTTACACAGTGGAATACTACTCAGCTATTTATTTTATTCCAAAATTAAGTTTATTTTTAAAAGGAAAGAACAGGACGAGCTGTAATGAGCTTGTTTTGCATACAGATATTAGTTAGACTAATATGATATTTTGCAATATTGAAAAGGAGCAAATAAGTCTATTTTCCATGGAAATGCTTTCAAGGAAGTCATATGGTAAATTTCCCTATTGGGGAAAGGATAGACAGTGAATCCAAGGTCAGGTCTCATTACTCACATTGAGTAATCTCCACTCATTTTTTCCCCATTATTGACACTTTATTTTTATTTTCTTTCTTTCTTTCTTTCTTTCTTTCTTTCTTTCTTTCTTTCTTTCTTTCTTTCTCTATTAAAAACAGGGAAATCTGAGATTTGTAGGCAAATGCAGGGAACTAGAAAAGATCATCCTGATTGAGGTAACCCAGACCCAGAAAGACATGCATGGTATATACGCACTTGTAGGTGGATATTAGCGCAACATAGATGTCTTCCCAGTAGAGGAGGATCATGACAGATTCTGGGACTTGTTGCTGGACTGAGTGAAGTGATGAGAGTGGTCTTGAAGAATGGGGCGATCGAAGGACACAGAGAGTTCAGGAGCCCTACGTGGAGACCATCAAGGCTGGCAGATCTAGACCCAGGGGGCCTGCATAAACTGTTGGACCAACCAAGGACAATATGTGCAGTAAACCTCGACCTCGTGTTCAGATACAACCAATGGACAGTTTATTCTCCACAATTGTGGGGAGAGCAGGGACTGCCTCTAACATGAACTCTGATTTGATTACTTCCCCTTGGTGCCAAGGCCTGGCAGCTACACAGAGGAAGCGGAAGCAGCTATCAGGATGAGACCTAGTAGGCTGTAGTTATATGGTGGGGGAGGAGGTCCCCTTCTGTCAGAGGTCTAGCAGAGGAGCACAGCGTGGAAGAGAGAGGGGATAACATTTGGGGTGTAATTGGAATAAATTATAATAAATTTAAAATTTTTAATTAATTTTAAAAGTAGAGATATTTAACAATGCAAAAATTCTCAAGAATCCCCAGGGATTGTTTTCAGGGAGAGATAGGAAACTACATTTTTTTATCCACTTTTACTCTTCCATATGATTTTCAATGTTCACCTGATGCCTTTGGCCATAGGATGACAAGCCCTCAGGTTGTAGTATGAGCTCCAAATGATATTTTGAAATCTGTGTTGGATTCATTTCCAAGTAGAAAAGTGGTACATTTCTGTAATCATGTTGCCAAGTCACACCGTTATCAACAGCTAAGTGAGAGAAGTGGTTGGAGGATAAGGAATGTCTTACTTCATACATGTGAATCATCTTCAACAATGAAAACATTATGATTGCTGTGAATATCTAATTCTTTATCATACTGATCCCTCACGATCGCATACCTGGTCTTACTGCGTTGTTGGCACTTTCCACAGTGCTAGATCACCTAATCAAGACATATTCAGACCCTCTGTGGTGTTCAAGCAGTTTGAAAAAGCAAGTCCACATCTCCTTAGAACAGAATGTCAGGCCAGCAATTTCAACAAAATAGCCTCACCACGTAATTTATATGGTCCAGCAAGTTATCATATTTTCTAATTCACTGATATTCGAATGCTTTTTCAAGACTATCTCTGTAGATAGACCCCCTCAAGTCTGAACAGTGAATCTTTAAAGTAGGTTGTTCCTTCATCTGACTTTATTATAATTTTTAACAAAGATCACAAGGGAAAGACCTCAAGATGATCAGAGTAGCTGTTTTGAATGGCTTGTTTATTTGTTGCTTATTTTTGGGGTGTGTGTGTGTGTGTGTGTGTGTGTGTGTGTGTGTGTGTGTGTGTGTGTGTGTGTGTGTGTAAGCCAGAAGAAAACTTTGGCTGTTGTTCCTTAGTTGCCCTTCATCTTGTTTTATGGCAGGACCTCTCAATGATCTGGGAGTAACCAAGAAAGCCTGTCTGGCTTGCCAATAAACTCCAGTCATCTGTCTGTCTCTGCAGCCTCAGCTCTGAGTTGATAAGCATGTGTCACCCAGCATTTTTTTATTTTCAACATAGGTTCTAAAGGAAAAAAGCCAGACCGTCATTCTTGAAAAGCAAGTATATATATATATACATATATAGTGTTTTTGCATACATGCACATATATGTGTGTGTGTGTGTGTGTGTGTGTGTGTGTGTGTGTGTGTGTGATGCACACACCTACATGCTTGCCACCACAATGGCCAGGGAAAACTTGCAGAAATCTGTTTTCTCCTTCAACCATGTGGGTTCTGGGCATCAAACTCAAATTTCCAGGCTTGGGGACAAGTGTCTTTTCCTGCTGAGCCATCTCATCAGCTTTATTTATATTGTTTTTTAGAAAGAGAATGTTTACACTTCAAAGAGAGCAGTGAGCCCAGCAGTAATGGAAGAACAACATGCCCATATCTCTCTTTTTAATTTTTCAGCAGGCCCTATCAGTTCCTTTCAGCAATTTGATGATTCATATCATCACTCTTCTTCTTTTTTTTTTTTTTTATTTCCTGTGACATTTATTATAAGTGCTTGCATCATTTTTGAGTATTCTCTTTATATCTTTGGAATAGATTTGTGTTCAGTGATCTTATCTTTGTCACTAGTAGAGTGAGTATATTTGTTATTTGGTAATGATTATTGAACAGTCTGTCACATTGATAATGTGTAAATATTATAGATAAGAATCTCATATTTCATAAAACCTGTTACTGCAAAATATTCCTTTGAAGTCAAGCCTTCATGTAAGATTTATCCATAGTTTATTTTGAATGTTTATAGCCTGCATGCATGAACTGCTTAAAGATTAAATTATAAGAACTGAAAATTAATTAGCCTCATTAGTAACATGCCAATCAGTTAGAAGAAAATAATTATTTAATATTTGTAAAATACTATTCTAATTATTTGAGCTCGGTATTTTATATGTTTGCTTTATGATTTAGATGGGCGTGGAAAGACATGGTCAGTTAATAGGTCTCTAAGAAAACTTCACACATTTATATTTAATAACCATCACAGGTGTGTAAACTAATGACCTTTGATGTTGTTTTGGTTTTGATTATTGTTGATAAGTCTATATAAAGTAACTAAGAGTATGACAGACTCTCTTAGGTATTTAAAATTATTTCATTGTTTATTTGTGTGTGTATACTTATACATGCTTACATATATACATGTAGCCTACTCAGTTCATATCACTATATTTGTATGTATGTTTTGGGGGCTGAATTAGGTATTGAGTAACCCATTGGTGTTCTCTTCCTGGGAAGACTATTTCTCCCTCTCTCAGCATTCCCTAGTTGTCTGTTGTTCTTGTACAGGTTTGAGGCCTTCTGTGGTTTTACCCATCCATGTTGCATATCATTTGGGTCCATCATTATGCTCCCTGTTCATTTGGCCTTTATAATATTCACACACACACGCGCGCATGAATGTACATGCACACACACACACACACGCACATGCACACACACATGCATACACACACATGCACACACACACGCACATGCACACACACACATGCACACACACACACACACACACACACACACACACTCTCTCTCTTAAGCCTGCACACACATTTTTTGCACTGATTCCTGAGACCCTTAGACTTTGGTGCAGGAGTTGTGTTATAGATGTAACTTACAGACAAGGTACACAGTTTTGCATTATTAATTAGTTACAGTGTTCTTTAGTGGACTCTCTTTGAAGAGACTTTGTCTAATAAGAGGTGCAAGCCACACTTATGAGTAGATGTAAGGACAAATATTTAGAATGTTTTCAGGGATAATACTGTTTAGTAACAGGGCAGTTGTAGATTCTTCTCAAAGATCCATGATTTTACTAGCCCTAGGTAGTTGCAATCTTAGGTCCAATTAGGCAGGTGGTGGTTACCACCAGGTTCCAATTCTCTACCCTGGGGGTTATCTCTTAAATAGTTTTCAAAGGAGAAACTTAATTTTTTTGTTTTCTGTAATTTGAACTTTTAAAAATTTTATCAATGTAATAACAACAAAATTCAAGGGATATATTAAGGTGTTGATAGTCACATATTATGAAAAGTCGTATATCATGAAATGACAGTAATTTTTCATGATTCCTGAATCTGACCTGTCAAGGGTGTGAGTATAGTGTGTTTCCTGCATATGGTACTGACTTATTTGTTCTTTCTAAGACAACATGGGGAAGTGCGTGATAAAAGTAAATTACTAGCAGGCTTATCATAATTATATCTTAGTAATTTATGATATTCATAATATTTTGCATTCTCTCTGCTATCACATGATTGTAAACATCACCGTGAGATTGCACTGAGCCTTAAGCCTTGCCTTAGGAGACCTTGCTTTATGTTACCACATACTATAAATAAATGGAAAAGAGCCACTTTGATAAAATCATTTTCTATCTGCATAATATCTAAAAGGGAAGAGAAACTCGTGCCTGCCTAAGAGGTCCTGCATTTAGTCTGAACAAAAACCAGCCATGAAAAGTGGCTGTGATTAAGAGATTTCCCAAAATTGAAAATTAAATTGCTCAAAGCCAATACCCGTCTCAATTAAATAAATATTAAGTCCTAACATCAAAAGCACAATGATTTTAGCCAACTCGATTGAAAAGGTGTAAAGATGAATAAAACCTGCTGCTTTAGAGAGCCATTTAGCTGCATTTCTCAAAAGTCGAAATGTTCACATCCATTAACTGCTTATGAAATTGTCCAGCAAAGCTCTCTAGCTGTGGCTGGTAAGACCTGTGCAGATGTTTCCTGAGATATTGTGCTTTATAATTAAATTGGAACTACTTCTCAGTCTATCTCTGAATAAGCAAAACCTCCTGTTAAAGTGGCAGTACAGATTAGTTATAGTCATTAGCAAACATGAAAGTTATTTGACTAAACCAAGCAAGCCAAAAGCAACATATCTAGTTAAATTCATTTTATAAAAATGATAAATTTATGAATGTATGCATGTAAGCTTCTGTGAGTACATGTACATGCTTACATGTGGGAGCATCTGTGTTTTACTGGCATGCTAATTAGCTATAACATGTTTATTGAAACAGCTAATTAGAAAGAAAGTGAAGTAGAGCAATTTATGACCATGGAGGCACTGAAACTGAGAGACGGAGAAACAGCCTGTCTTTTTAATTTATTTGTGTGTTTACCTATTTTTACGTGAATATATATGTGTGCTGTGCACATTTGTGTGTACGAGTTTATGCCCATGTGTGTATGGATGCATACGTGAGGAATATATGTTCATGTGTGGTATTACCTAGGGAGGTCAAAGGTCAATGTCTAGGGTCTCCTGAACGCTCTCTACCTTATATTTTGAAGCAATGTTTTTTTCACGAACCTGCTTTTATCTTCTTGACCCAGCTAGTCTCACTAGCCAGCTTGCTCTGAGAAACCCTCCCTCCCAAATTTGTCTTTACTAGAAGGCTGCCACATGCCAGTTGAATTTACAGGGACGTTGAGGATCTGAACGCTGGATCTCAGGCTTGAATATGAAGCACTGTTCCCTCTGGATTGTCTCCCCAGCTCTGATTTTCTTCTAAGAAATGAATATTTAAAAAAAAAAAGAAAAGAAATGAATACGTTTTATACTGATAAATTGTAATGAGCACAGCATTAATAGTATTTTATCCTCCACAATGTAGGACAAAATGGTAAAACTGCTTAAATTTTCTTGAAAATTTAAACAACGCACATTTATCCGGATATGTAGTGCCATTTTATGTAAAATTGGATAGCATAAATGTACTAAATGTATATGTCATCTAAAAATAGTTCAAATAAAATTCAGTAAGTCTTTCAGTAGTATCAATTTAAATTATCAGCTTTTATTTTTCTTGGCCTGTTCTGTTTGTTTGTCTGTCTGTCTCTTTGTTTGTTTATACAGGGTCTCAGTATGTAGTTTTGGCTATTCTGGAACTCTCTGTGGACCAGGATGGCCTCAAATTTACAGAGATCCACCTGCCTCTGTTTCCCAAATGTCAGAATCAAAGTCATGCACTACCATGCCTGGCTCTAAATTATCAAGATTCATTTCATTGATAATGAAATAGTTTTAGCTTCGCTATTTAGATTATTTACATTTCTGACCTAATGTATCCCAATCAATGAAGCTAATTTATTTTAAAGATTATTAAACACTTCTTTTATAATGCAGTAAATTTTTAGCTATCTGTGGGAAAAGAGACAAAAGTCTCATGGTAATAAAGCCAAGAAATGGTAATAAATCTACATTATGAATTCCTTGTTGCATGGTTCTTACATATTTTACTATAGGAGTGTTGGGAGGGGGCTGTGATTCAAGGAAGGACTTGTTGTGGGGAATACAGACAGTTAAAAACTAGAGGAAGTTCTACAAAACAATAAAATATCAGAGGAAAGGCTGGGGTGATGGATCAGAGGGAACGAGCACTGGCGTCAGTGTATGAGGACCGAGGTGTACTCCCCAGAACTTACGTGAACTTTAGGCACGGTGCACAGCTGTAACCTTGGCAACATGGAGGTCAGAAACAAAAGAACCACTGAGACTTGCTGGCCACCCAGCTCACCAAAGCTTTAGTGAGGGGCCCTGTCTCAGAGCCATAAGGCAGGGAAAGACAGATTTGATAGTCTCTGGGTTTTTAGTGTGAGCACCCATGTGCTCATGTATACATCAAAAAGCATACTAGAGAAATTTTGACATATTTTAGATCAAAATCGAATTCAATTTTCAAGTTGAACTTGCAAATAAAAATGATTACTTTGATAGCTTCAACGTTATAGTCCTAATAAGATACTATTTCTAACACTAAGTATTCTCCAGTGACTAAATTTAATTCAAAACCCATCTTCTTTGGTATGATGCTAAATGTTCTGTACACAGTAAAGGGTGTATATAGCCCTTGATTATGAAGTCTGTGTGTTTTAAATGACTAGAAACAGTTGGTGTGAAGAGACCACCATGGGTCTTCTTTTATGTAGCGCTGTCTTTTCCACAGTTTTGTATCAGGGTTACCACATGATCCAATTTCCGCCCAGAAAGGATTAATTAGTTACATTTGTTGAAAAGTTTGACATAGTTCCTAGGTGCCTTATATTTAATGCTATTTTATAATTAAATGTCATCTTACAAAATCTATCCTTGCTTCCCCATTAATTTATTATTGGGCATTGAATTAAAAATAATAAAACCCAATGATCACTGGTGAATAATTTTAAGATCTTGACTAATAAACAGTTGGCATATGGACATTCTTGTTAAAGTATGGAACATTTTTACTGAGGAATACATTTTTTTCCATTTAAAAGTTTTTATGCTGATATAATGTAATTGCTTCCATTAAGCCATTATAATATAAATTGCTTCCCCGTGAGGTCATCCTAGCCTTTGCACATGGCTGAAGACTTTCATCAGCTGCAGTAAAGCCTGACTGCTATCAATGAGCTTTACAATTGAGTTGCAGCAGACTAAATCACAGGAAGTATAAAGGAGAGAAAATGGTAAATAATTATTTAAAATTGGTAAGACTGACACACAGGTTATAGCTATCACTCACTCTTTAATTCTTCTCTGTCATTAACTCATCCAGTTGTCAACATTGTCTAATAATGTGGTCTCACTAATCATGCTATCCAATTTGATGAAACTGATACCCAGAGAGGTTAAGTGGCTTAACCAGATGGATAACAGTGGTAAGGAAATGAGATAGAGTTTGAGGGGCTAGAGAGTTTGCTCTGTGTTGAGGAATACATACTGCTTCTCCAGAGGCCCCAAGTTCTGATGCCAGTACACATATATGGTAGCTCACAGTTGCCTATATCTCCAGATCCAAGGGATTTGACACCCCTTTCTGGATGGTGCAGGCACCTGAACTCATATGCACACACACAAAAATGCACAGACACATACACACACATATTCAAAAATTTGAATTAAATAAATTTTCAAAATAGATAAAATTTGAGACCATATAGTGTAGCTCCTCAAGCCATGCCCTATCATAACTGATTATTTAATGAGCTACAGTGTCTCCCTGTTTAAATTGGCCTTATGTTTCAATAAATAATAGACTACATGAGTAATTCTGGTTCTCAGAGGTTGAGAATAATGTGTTTGCTTGCTTGCTTGCTTGCTTAAAAGCATGAAAACCTAAATTGAATTCCTAAATGTCGTGTGAATAAGCTTTGTGTTCTTGTAACCCCCATGATGAAAATCAAAGCCAAGAAAATGGCTCTCTGGGGCTTACTGGCCAGCCACTTTATCTTACTTGATTTCCAGACCAGTGGGACTCCCTATCTTAAAAAAAACAGAAGAAGAAGAAGAAGAAGAAGAAGAAGAAGAAGAAGAAGAAGAAGAAGAAGAAGAAAGAAGAAGAAGAAGAAGAAGAAGAAGAAGAAGAAAAAGAAAGAAAAAGAAGAAAAAGAAGAAGAAGAAGGAAAAGAAGAAGAAAGAAACAAAGAAAAAATGATAGTGACTAAAACAACACCCAAGATTGTCTTCTACTTGCACATTCGTGTGTATACACATCTTCCTAGAGACAAAGAAACATGGTGATTGTACTACATAGTGAAAAGAGAGCTATCCATGATGTTGGCACAGTGGAAAAAGTCAGTGAAAATGAAGTTTTTCAGAATACATCCTTATCACTAAGCAATGCATGCACATGGAATCAAGTGATACATAAATACACAGATTTAGAGGGACCCAAGATTTTATTTGCTGCTACAGTCCTTAAAGGGTGGGGGTACTGCTTCTTCTTGGTATTTAATATTTATTAGACTATGTAAGTAAATTAAGATGGGTTCCATTTGCTAAGAAGGTAGAGACAGTGGCAGCTACTCCCTCTCAGATTATCACTACACAAAATTATAAGCCATTTGATCAAATACACTCATGATGTCTTGTTAAATTTTATTTAAAACAAAATTCCATGTGACATATTTTTAGTCATGTTTTCCCTCCCTCAACTATTTGCAAGTGATACATTATTGTAAAAAGAAAATCTGTTTTCTCCAATAGACCATCACTGGGAGTATCAACCATACTTCCAAGGCAAGCCCCATGCCCAGGAGTAGTTGGCCACCACCAAATGTCCTTCATGTGGCTTTTTGTTTTGTTTTGTTTGTTTGTTTGGTTTTGTGGTCTCTTTGGTGTAATTCTTTTAAAGGCCTAAGTTTTCTCACATTTTTAATATATTATGCATTTTTATTCTAAATATAATGCAGGTTCAGACTGGGTGAGCCTGGTATAGATTTGTCGTTACTACCTTTGGCCTCAAAAGGCTAGTTTGAAGCAAGAAGAATTTGGTTTAAGAGGCTTTTTCCCCACAAGATATTAGGAAAATGATGATGCTAATAACTACATGTTAATGGAGAGTGTAAGTTCCAACTATGCATTAAGAGTGAAAACAGAAAATGTTGTTGGTTGATATCGATTGTCACCTTAATGGAGTCTAGAGCCACTATGGAGACAGGCCTCTAGACATGTTTATGCGAAGATGTCTAGCTGGGGTTAAATGAGACCAGAAGACCCACACTGAATCTGGCCTCACTGTGCTATGAGCTGGGGTCGTGGGCTGAGTAAAAAGGAGGCAGTGAGGTGAGCAACAGAGTGAAACTCTCTCTGCTTCCTGACTGTGGACGCCATGTGGTCATCTGTCACGCATTCTTGCTGCCATGCCTTCCCACATGGTGGAACTTACCCTCAAACTGTGAGCCTTAGTAAACCCTTTCTCCCTTAATTTGCTCTTGTTTAGAATTTTGAAGCAGCAGATAGAAAGTTAACTAATGCAATACTAGCATGGAGTCCATCAGCATGCTTATCCTAGTCAAGTGCATAGTGTGAGCAGATAAAAGCTACCATTCCTCTCCATCTTAAACCCACCACACTGAAAATAAAAGTTTGTGTATTTCCATAGATACTAGAAACATATTTTAATTGCTTCTCAAGGCCCAAATTATCTGTGTAATTTTATCTTTCTCTATTTTTTTTTTTTTTTTTTGCCACATTCTCTGACTATGGCCATTTATTTCCACTTATACTCTTTTCTTTCCCTTCTGCAAGCAACTTAGATGTTCTCTTGACTTGAACGCTTTACACGACATTTCCCGTTGATATGAACTCCTCCTCCTAAGGACTTCACAGGCCTCTCTGAGTCACATTTGGATCTTGTGTCAGTATCACCCTTTGGAGCAAACTTTGCTGAAATTTTATTTAAAGCAGACCTTGAGTTTATTCCCTATTGGGCTAGAGAGAGTACAGAGTTATTATGTTCACTGTCTGCTCAGGTAGAAGACTGGAGTTCAGTTGTCAGCACCTACATCAGATAGATGAAACTCAAACTCCATGGATTCTGATACCCTCTTCTTTTCTCCGTAAGCATCTGCACACACTAGCATGCACATACCTATGTCTGCACATATTTTCATGCATATATACATATTTACACATAGATCTTTTATATGTTCCTTTTGTAGAAATGCATGCTCAAATTAACCTCATACATCATCTCAGAGAGACTACTAAAATCTTAATTACCTTGCTTACTTAAGAGATAACGTACATATGGTTTTTCTCACTGGCTTATGAGCCTTGATCAGAGTTTTGCACATCTTGCCTTGTTTGAACTCTACATTTCTGCCTTAGCACCATGAATGAAAACACTGGTGACTATCACTCAGACAAAAGTACATTTAAAGTGACAGTTCAGTTCTGACAGTGTTGATAGATAAATTCTATATATTATTTGTGAGAAGAGAAATATAGGCTCGTGAGCTCCCATTCAATATAAACCCCCGAAGTCACTTTTACTAGCTGGAACTAATAAAGTGAAAAGGCTATAATAAAATAATGGCTCCTCATCTACCCATGTAGGATATATAGGTGTCCGTTTTCTTTGCTTCGGTACTGTGTATGTGTTATCTATACAGTATATACAATATATACAACATGCGCTATCATAAAATGTACAATGACCCATGCTATACCCATAATTAAAATAAGCAAATAAACTCATAAACAGCTCAAAAAAAAGAAGCACACAGTCTCTGAGTATTCAGAGGTTGAAAGTTTTAAATGAAGTATATTGATTTTTCAGGGACTAACTGAGCACTTTCTGTTGGATACGATTATCAGAGAACAGGGCTCAGCAATCTTTACTGTTGACATCCAGCACACCATATGTGTGTCATACTTTGAAATGATTAATCTCTGAGAGGAAAGAAAATAATTTTGATTAAAAGCAAGGCATATTTCTCTTGTAGTTAATAATTAAAAGTTCCAATGCTGGTTAAATAAATGCCAATTTTGGTTGTTATTTAATCTCAAACCTATTCCAGAAATATGACAATATTTGAAATGTAAAGGAAAATGTGAGCTATAATGAACAGTGAGGTGACTTGATGGATCAAGGCACTTTCTCTCAAGCCTGATTTTGATATCTGAAACCCACATATATATTTATGAAATTTTCAATAATTGGGAAGGAGCAAAATTCTTTGACCCCAGTCCTGGGGGCCCAACCCCCTATGACTTCCATGGGTTAGGAATGCATGTGGTACACATGCATACATGCAGGCAAATCATTCAAAGAGATAGGAAAAAATTTAAAATTCTTAAAAAAGGTTTCAGAGGAAATTAAAAACATCTAACAAACAACACATGCTTTGCTAAGACAATTACGTATTAGCACCAACAACCATATGACTTTAAAGTGCATTATTAACTTGTAAACCAGGCTTGGATGGGAGCACATAAGGATGGGAACATGAGAGAGAAAGGTGGCTGTGACTAAAGGTTATAGGAGTTGAGGAAAGATGTGTTTCTATTTCTTTTCTTTCTTTCCTGCTTTTATGTTCCTTCTTTGATGCTATTGTGTGAGTGTGTGTTCAGGGAAGCCTCCCCTGATGCGTCTGTGAAAGGCCCTCTGGCATTCTGTGTGTTCATTTCCTCACTCTTCCTCTGCTCTTCACAGAGTACAAAGCTTTGTGGAGCAGATCACATAGGATCTGTATCTCGGTGGATGAACTGAATGTCTACATTTAGAGGAGGTGGAAGATGCATCTGGAAGGAGAGAAAAGGAACTAAGGAAGTAAGAAATGATAGTAGCCAAGGTCTAGCCTTTGCATCAGTTACTAGAATGATGGCCACACCAAATTGAAAAGGCCTTGTGATCTGGGTTTTTCATGAACAGTGTTGTTGTTATAACATTTTTAGCAAATAACTTACATCTAGGTATGGCAAGACATTAGCAAAGCATCTATTGGAGCAACTGGGCTGCAGAGTCAAGGGTACAGGAAGCTCATTATGCAACTCCTATTCAAAATTTACAGTTAACGTGTTTTCATATAAATATTTATACCCATGGCAGTCTGGCTGCTTTCTGTAATATATGGTTACAGTCTGAGTCATTATAATAATTCCAGTACTAAGACATGTTGACATTTCTCATTATCAATCTATCATTGTATAACTATCTCTTTGTAACTACCACTTATCTACCAAACACCTCTTATTTATCCTATCTAAAAATATTTATGTATCATCCATCCATCTATACATCCGTCATCTGTCTGTCTGTCTGTCTATGTACCTATGTATATATCTATATATCTATGTATCTACTACCTATTTCTTTGTAACTATCACGTATCTACAATTACCTCTTATCTATCCTATCCTATGTATGTATAATCTATATTTATCTATCTATATATCTATCATTTATCTGTCTGCTATCATCATGTATTTATTTAGCTAGCTCCTTTCAGATATCCATCTACTATACGTTGTCTTTCTTACTTGAATTTATTGGTGATTTTCCCAACTTCTTTTCCCACTTATATTTTGTATTTATCATCAGCTTGAATTTGTTGTTATTTTAGGATTCTAAATATAATAATTTGATTCTGTAGTCTAACAGGTAATGTAAGAACTTCAACTCATTTAAACATCTCCCTTGCTCATATACTGACATTTAAATATCTTCCCTGCTTATACTTTGACTGGCTTTTAACCTTTTTGCTTTGCACACTTTCTCTGAAGGATGTTGCTTATTTTCATGCTGCAATCTTTCTGGTCTTAGCACTAATAACACAGCAGTTGTATAATGTGTGTTTGTTCTCTTATTATTACTGTTTTGTACTGAGGAAACCTCTCTCATGTTAGGCAAATTCTCTTTCGTGAAGCTATGTCATAGCCTCATGTCTTATTTTCTGTTTGGTGGTGGACTTTTACAATCTTTATTCTCTTTCACGAGATTCCCAGCCTTTGATGCTGCATTAAAATTTTTTTTGGATTACTGACTGCTGATATTCTATATCTGTTATATATTTTCACTCTGGAAAGTGGGATAAATCTTAAATATTTTCAATGTACTTTGATGGGCTTTACCTAGCATGTAACATTTAGAAACACTGAAAACCTAATAGCATTTCTATTACATGTTGTTATAAAATAAATACATACTCTATGCATTGAAGAATACATTTGTTTTATGTTGTGTGTGTGTGTGTGTGTGTGTGTGTGTGTGTGTGTGTGTGTGTGTGTGCTGTAGATCACACACAGGGCTTGCTGCATACAAGTACTCTACCACTGAACTACAACCCTCAATGAGGTCACATTTATTAAATATATCAAGTTCAATTTATGTATTGTATCTATGAGAGAAGAGTAGATATTATCGTGAAAATCATGGTTATACAGAATGTTCTTAAGAAACTTGTAGAAGTAGGTTTCATGTTTTCATTAAAAGTTTACAACTGGAGGCAAACCAGATGGCTTAATGGCTAAGAGCATTCGCTGTGCAAGCATGAAGGCCTGAAACTGACTATCCAGCATATATGTAAAAGGCCATGTATGGATGCACTAGCACATGAAACATTAGTGCTATGGGATTAGTGACAGAAGGATCACTGAGGCTCACTAACCACCAGCCTATGCTATAGATTCAATGAGAGACTCTGTTTCAAAGGAATAAGATATAGGTTAATCCATCAGGAAGACTGATGCCCCTTTGTCTCTATGTGTGCACAGGTGTATGCATCTGCACAAATTAGCACATACACTTCACACCACACAAACACACACACACACACACACACACACACACACACACACACACAGCAGTACCTATTCATTATATTGTCACAAAGTAGAAACTGTGAAACACCTGTATCTTAAGGAATCCCCAAATGTTTAATTTTAAGAACTGTCTGCTGCAGCTCTGGCCATTATCCAGGCCTATGTCCTTTCAGTCGTGGCTCAGTAGTTCATTTCCATGGTTATCAAAAAAGTGGGAGATATTCTAGAGGATTCACAAAGGAAATTTAAGGCAGTAGTCTAATAGTGATAAAACATGATTTTCTCTGAAAGGTTGAGAGTCATAATTTCTCCTAGGCTTTCATCCAAGTGAAAGGGGAAAAAGACTAACCATATAGGAAAATTATTGGGGGCTGGGGAGATAGCTCAGTGTCGCAAGAAAAGATAGAAGAAGGGACTCGAGTTCAGATTCATGGAACGTATGAATAAAGCAGACCAAGTTTAGCATCTGCCTTTATTCCCACTACTCACGTGATACAGACAGGGTATCCCTAGGGCAGGCTGACCAGCTAGACTAAAAGTGGCAAGGTCACATGTCAGTGAAAGACCCTGTTCAGCTAATAAAGTAGACAATAATCAAGATGTCAGTCTCTGTATTCCACATGCATGTTGTACACATGTATCTGTACACACTCATATAGCATACACACACACACACACACACACACACACACACACACACCACACGCCACATGCCACAAGCCACATGCACATACAGGTACAAAAAACAAAAAACAACCAATTCCCTTAAATGGCTTAAAGGCTGTGAGTCAATGTTAGGTTAGGCAGACATTTCTACATTATACAAGGGACTTGTAGCTCAGTGTAAGCATCATATGAACCCTATTTGATTCCATGCCGACAAACCCCGTAAGGTAACTTGAGTTATTAGAACACTATTAAAGGCAGGAAGAGAGATAATTTATCATGGATGAGGTATTCTAGGCTTAATTAACAGAGATAAAACATGAGCTACCAGAATAAATAATGCAAAGGGAAGGTGAATTAAAGAGGCTATGTCAACACTGGCGTAGTAATATTCTCGCACTATCTGAGAAAGATCTATAGTGTCTAGGAAAGACAGAGAAAATGATCATAGATCGTGGTGTTTATATGGAGTTTGTATATGGTGGACAGTTGTGATGAAAACCGACTAACCTCTGAAACTGTAATCCAGCCGCAATTAAATGTTTTCTTTTATAAGAGTCGCCATGGTCATGGTGTCTCTTCATTGTAATAGATCAGTGACTAAGGCGAATTATTTTCATTTTTTTTCACATGGAACATAAATAAATCTGTGAACTACATATAAGACTGTTAGACAAAGACTCTCAAAGCATTGAAGCCATCTCTCCAGTCCCAACATAAGATTTGCAAACTGTGCATATTCATCCTAAGTATTTCATTTTCTTGGAACTTTGATTTAGTCATATATGAGTGGCAATTTGACGGCATGAGGGTTTCCATGAGTGGATTATAAGCAACATGCAATTGTAATGTACAATTGCTTCACATTGATTTCTTCAATTTGTCCTGAGCACCTGAATCATCACTTTGCTCCTTGATTGCCTTGCTCCCCGGTGCCCACTTTCTTGAGCACTGCTCATATTCCTCACTTGCACATTTTTACCCTCATATCCTTCTGTTCATTAAACTTACTCTTATCTAATAAAGCTTTTATTTTAAAACAATGACTTCATTTTCATTAAAATAAACCAGAAAACCAATTCTCTAAATACCCTGGGTTTTGTTATTGCTTTTCTTAATTCCCAGTCTCAAGCTTTTGTTTGGGCTCTTAACAATCTACACGATAGCGTATATGCATAAAATATCTTAAAAGCTTTTAAAGGCACATCTGTATAAAAGATGAAGGATAAATAAAATTATTATGTAAAGGAACACAGTTAATCTCAAATTTATAGGAAATATATTCAGCAATACATCATTTACATATATACAACTTATAAATCATATACATTTTTCAACTGAAAATGACCCATAGTAATGTCTGGATATTAAAAACACTGCAAAGAGAAAGAGTTTATAATGGGTATGGTCAAAATTGTCCCAGTTTCCCCCTTTCATATAGCCAGTTACACCTGGATTTCCCACTCACTCTTTACTTCTAACTCAATTAAAATTAATAGAAAATTAACCAAGAGGCATTACAAACTCTTCTGGTTGGAGCTCCCAGCTTCCTATCTCTTGGCTACAAACGTTATTGTCTAATCCCAATGTTCCACTTTCTTCCCAGTCCTTCCTCTTGACATGCTATCATTTTCTGTGGCCACAATACCAACCAACATACCACGTGACTTTCATTGCACCTGTTCACAATATCTGGAACTTTACTCTGGCTCGCAAGTCAACTAATCTTTAAGTCTTCATTCCTCGAAGATCACCTGCTTCAGAAAGATTCTTAGAATGTACAACAGGGGTTTACATTGGATTAGGTATAATATTTACCTGAGGGTCCTAGTTTCATTTCCATTGCTCTGGTAAAATACCCTTAATAAGTGCAACTTAGTGAAGATCAGGTTTATTTTAGCTCACAATTATTGGTTACAACTCATGTTTGTGGGAGTGTCAAGACATCATATTTCTCATCAATAGTGGAGAGAAATGAGGGCACATAAGCCCACTTATGAGCTTGCTTGTCCTTGGCCCAATTTCTCCATTCTTATACATGAACTTCTGCTAAGGAATTGAGCTTCCTTAAGTGGGCTGAATCTTCCCACATAAATTCACTTAATGAAAGCAACCTTCCATAGACCTGCCAACAGGCCAGCCAAATATAGAGACTCCCTTATCAGAATTGTACTATTCATTTTAACACATGAATCTATTTCATTATTTTTCGTGTTTTATAATAAGGAAAATGTGCAAATCCTTTTTATTACATTTTTAAAATTATGTTTTATTAATTTATTCATATTACATCTCAATTGTTTGCCCATCCCTTGTATTCTCCCATTCCTCCCTCCCTCCCATTTCCCCCTACTCCCCTCCCCTATGACTGTGACTGAGGGGGACCTCCTCCCCCTGTATATGCTCATAGGGTATCAAGTCTCTTCTTGGTAGCCTGCTATCCTTCCTCTGAGTGCCGCCAGGTCTCCCCATCCAGGGGACATGGTCAAATATGGGGCACCAGAGTTCGTGAGAAAATCAGACCCCACTCTCCACTCAACTGTGAAGAATGTCCTGTCTATTGGGTAGATCTGAGTAGGGGTTTGAAGTTTACTGCATGTATTATCATTGGTTGCTGCCATAGTTTGAGCAGGACCCCTGGGTCCAGATTAACCCATCATAATGTTCTTCTTGTTGGTTTCTTCCACTGTGGGGAAAACCAGCCAGTAGAAGGATGGCAGGTAGGTGGAGCTAAGCCATATCACACCATCTCCGTAGTCACAGAACAATCTTATCTTCATTACGCAGTAGTTCTGTGGGAATACATAACCAGCATGGCTGCCCTTGCCTCTGTGCTGGGATGTATTTTTGAGTGAGGCGTGTATGCCTGATCATCTTTCTTTAATACCCTGGATTGTGGATGCCCTGATATGTTTTGATTATACTGAACTTATGAGTGACATTTTCCCCCTTTCCAGAGGAAGCAGATTATATATCTTATTTCTAGTAAGTATCCGAAGCACTTGATTCTGTACTTGAAGGAATTCCACACAGAAATGAAGATGCTGATGGAGAAGGTAAAGGCCTTCTAGGGGAACCGATATGTACAAGTGCCTAATTCACCTTCCTCTGTAAGTCATCTTCTGTGTGCTTAAAGAGAAAAAAAAATGTCTGACTTACTCACTGTTAAGTACTATAACCTGCATTCTCTGAAGTTCAGAGAGTGTGGGACCCAGTGGGACACCATCATAGTTCCATTATTATCATTGTTTTATAAATATTTTAGCCTGTGGGCAAATCTTAAGACGCAATTTTAATGTAAGCTATAAGTATACACACATATATGTGTATCTATGTCGATATATGTATAATTGTTATCTCCTGATTCATAGACATCATAATGTATTATTCATGATAAAATTACCTAAACATTTAACAGTTGCAGTTATGATCAAATACAGTCATCTCCTCCTTTTCTATAAACAGTGAAAATCACTCACTCAATATACAGACGTGGAGAGATTAGGATCTCTAGGATGTTTGGGAAAATGGTCCAGACCCAGTCACAAACCACTTCTTCAAGCTCCGAAGGAATCAATCAGTGTACAGATATGTCTCTAAGCTGCTTTCAAAGTAATAAACATCAAGCTCACAGACAAGAGTGGAAACGGAATGGCTTCGCTTTTCTTCCAAAGGATTTAATTTATTTTTAATATCACAGGTGGCTTCAGGCACATTGAAATCATCTGTCACTCGGAACTTAAATCATATCACCTCACTACTCAAGCACTCTTTGATCAGCCTACCAGTAAATCACACCCTACTCTCTTCATCATAAACTCCAGTACACAGAGATAATCAGGGCATCACAAGTCGCTCAAGAGAGTCGGGATTAAAGACTCTTAAAAGATGATAAAGGACCCTGGAGTGATGCTCCGTGTCAGGAATGCTTCCTGTTCTTTCAGAGGATTGAGCTTGGTCCTCAGCACCTGCATCTAACAGGTCACCACTGCTTGTAAGTCCAGTTCATAAGGATCCAATCCTTGCTTCTGGCACCCACAGATAATGAACTCACATGCATGTGTGTATTTATAGACACACACGAAGACACACACCTACACACACTAAAATAAGTGTTAAAGTGTGACAGAGGCATAAAAGGGTGCAGATGTTAATCCTGGCACTCAGGGTCTAATGCTAATTGACTCTTTTTAATGCCAATAACAGAAATTATGGCATAAAGAGTAAACCCACTGGTTAATTTATTTAATTTAAATGTCATTGTTCTTTTTTAAAAAACTCTATTTAAATATAGGTAGTTTTATCATTTTTATAAGTCTATGGTTTCTTTAATCTATTATTCCATGATTTTGAATAGATGGGTTTATGTTTAGGTTCATATATATGTGTGTGTGTGTGTGTGTGTGTGTGTATCTATATCTGTTAAGTTTTGATTTATAGTAGCTTGTTTTAGTTCATAACAATTTTCTGAAAGAGTCATTGGGTATAGTACACTTTACTAGTTTATGTTAAGAAGACTGATATGAAGAACACTAATTTTTATTCCAATAAACTATTTTATTGCCCCTGATTTAATATAACAATAGATAGTTTAAAAGAAATGCATTTACAAGAGATAAATATACTGAATAAAAATATAAGGCCAAAAGATTCCCCAGTGTGGTCTGGAATTCGATATAGGTTTGTAACATGCATTCAACCAGAGCTCAAAGCCAGGTGAATATGACTCACAGCCTTATAGTGCTAACGTAAGCCACAGAGAAGTTTCAGAATACAACATCATGACGGGCAGATCTAGACCCAGGGAGGTCTGTGCAAACTACTGCACCAACTGAAGACAACACATGCAGTAAATATTGAACCCCTATTCATATCTAGCCAAGGGACAGAACATTATCCACAGATGTGTGTGGAGAGCAGGGACTGACTCTTATATGAACTCTGGTGCCCCATATTTGACCACTTCCTCTTGGTGGGGAGGCCTGCTGGCACTCAGAGAAAGAATAGGAAAGCTACCAAGATGAGACTTGATAGACTGTGACCATATGGTGGGGAAGGAGGCTCCCTTATGCCACAGACCTGGGGCAGGAATATGGTGAAAGAGGGAGGGAGGGAGGGGCAGGAGGAGACAAACAAGGGGATGACAATTGAGATGTAATTTTTTTTTTTTTTTTTGGTTTTTCAAGGCAGGGTTTCTTGGTGTTAGCTTTGGCTGTCCTGGACTCGCTTTGTAGACCAGGCTGGCCTCGAACTCACAGTGATCCGCCTGCCTCTGCCTCCCGAGTGCTGGGATTAAAGGCGTGTGCCACCACGCCCGGCTCTTGAGATGTAATCTTAATAAATTAATAAAAGAAAAACAAAATTAAATTCAAACCTAGTGTCCTCTATAGATAGCTTACACTTATCCAGCATTAAAATGGTATTAGAAAACATTTTCATGTTTTATTTGGAAGGCTTCACAACCACTATATAAGGCAGTCGCTTAGAGCACAGTAAATGACACTGTTTTGTAGGTATTTGGGGGTGGGCAAGGGTGCTCTTACCCATGTATGCATGTGCAGAGGGCCGTGTAGGATGCTGGCTGTCACTCAATCACACTCTGCTTCATTCTCTCGAGACAAAGTTTCTAACTGAACTCATAGCCAGGTTGGCGCCTCAGGTATCTTCCCCTCTTGTTCCCTCACCAAAATGGGGTTGCTGGCATACACGACCATACCAGGCTTTTGATAATGGGTACTAGGAATTTGAACTCGGGTCTTTAAGCTTGTGAAGCAAACAACTATGAATATCCATTTCAAGCTTATGAATAAATAATAATAAATATTAAATATTAAATAATAAATATGAAAGCACAGGTCTTTTCCAGGTGTGCTGGCTTGTTTTGATGTCAATGTGACACAGGCTAGAGCGATGTGAGAAGAGGGACCCTCAATTAAGAAAATGTCACCATAAGAATGGCCCATTGGTAAGACTGTGGTGCATTTTCTCGATCGGATGATGTGGGAGGGCCAGCTTCTGGGAGTACTTCTGTTCCTGGAAAGCTGATCCTGTGTTGTATAAGAGAACAGATTGAACAAACCAGTGAGCAGTGTTCCTCCATGGCGTCTGTTTCAGTTTATCTTTCTAGGTCTCTTCCCTGCTTCAGTTCTTGTTTAATCTTCCTCAGTGATAGACAGGTTTCTAGAAGCGTAAGAAGAAATTAACCCTCTTTTCTACATATTTCTTTTGGTCATAGTGTTTTTCTTTTTTTATTATATTTCTTTTATTACATATGCATTTACATTATTACACATAAATAAATAAACTACACGCATACGTAGTATGGTCATGGTGTTTTGTGACAGCAATGCAAACCTTAACTAAGACACCAGGTAAGAATTTTTCTCCATCCCAACCTCAGGGTTCTGTTGAACAGTATTTAGCCTTCTGTCTCCATTGTCAGTATGCTAAATTGGATTGAGAAGCTGCCTGGCCAACACCAGCATTGTTGAATTGCTGTAGATTCATCAGCAAGAGACGCACCTTTCTGTTTTCATAGAATGACAATGGTTTCTTTCATGTGTAATGAACTATTTCCAGGACATGCATTAAAATACAATGCTTCATTGTGCCCTGACTGAAAGGATTTATATTTTCTTGTCATTTCCTAATAAATATTTGTCTTTCATGCTGGTGATATCTTAATACTTATGTTGTTTTATTGAAATGAACAAAAATGTAAAGGTTCTAGAAATTTCAAACTAATGTTTGTAATAGCTGAGGATTTATTTTTACAAGTCCTACCATTTCCATTCTTGGACTTCATAGTACCCATGACACACTGCTTCTAGCACTTTCTTCAAGTGGACATAGTGGGATTACCTGCTGCGTTAGGGGCACGCTGTTATTTGTAGTTAAATCATTTTAATTGAGTTAATTTTATGAAAGGGAACATTTATTGTAAGAATTTATTCCGACTTTAAGCTTAACCTGAGATACGAAATCTAGTCTATCAGAAGAAATTAATATCGTTTGGCTCATATCTCTCATTTAAGTGTGTTTGATCACTCACTGTCTTATTTGAGAATAAATCGCAGGGGCTGGAGAGTTGGTTCAGCAGTCAATTGCATTTTAAGCTTGGTTCCCAGCATTCATGGTAGAGAACCCCCAACCATCTGTAAATCTACTTTCATGAAATACGAAGCCTTTTTTTTTTTTTTTTTTGCCTTATAGGAACATGTACACATACATTCATACAATTTTAAATTAAATTGATATATAACAATAAACTAAATATTATATTCTGAGAAGGGAATCTGAGCAGAGTTCAGTAACCTGTAAAGTACAGAAGTAGAGGCAGCACTGACAGTGCACAAGCGATAGCATACCGCCCTCAGGCTGAAAGAACAAGGAGTCATTTCCAAAGTCAGAAGGATAAACTCCATAAAAAAGTGATGAGAAGATAGGCCTGGGAGGCATAGTTAGTACTTTGCACCTCAAAACCATCAACAAAAATACATCTTCCAGGAAGATATGTACTACCAGTGTTATCTTCTATAATTGTAGGAAAAGGTTACTCGCTGCGTGAGGATGACAGGATGAATTTAAAATCATTTGACGATAACCTCCCCCTCAAACATTCATAACTCAGTTATATTGTCAAAAAGTGCCTTTAACAATTCAATGTGACATGCCCATGGGTTCCAAGACATGAAGCCATTTCCGGGGGTCGTTATTCTTGCTATAAGGCCATCATAGTACTGATTTTATAAAGTCATTACAAGCATGAAAGGAAATGATGCATATTGAATGGTCCAGATGGAATTCTGTGAGAATTAGGTCATCAGCACCTGCAGAAATTTTGATAATGCAAAAGATGTTTGGAAAAAATGTGGTTAAAAAAAAATTAATAAATAAATAAAAAAAATGTGGTTAACTGACTGTGACAGCAAATGCAGTGGGTTTTTTGGTTGTTTGGTTTTGTTTTTTATCCAGAACATCTCTCTCTCTCTCTCTCTCTCTCTCTCTCTCTCTCTCTCTCTCTCTCTCTCTCTCTCTCTCTCTCTCTCTGTCACTCTACTTTAGAGTTTGAAATAGTATGAAAAGCCATCTTTTCCTCAAAGTGCTGAAAAACGTAATTTGCCCTGGAATAAAAAAACCTGGAAGCATTTGTACAAAGTACTTGGAAGTTGTTCTGAAGAAATGTGAGCTTCAAAGCAGATTTGGTCTAAGCTACATTGGTGTTTAGTGTAGGACTCAGCACGTAAAATGGGGAAGAGTGCAGGAGTAACCAAATGGATAACGGCTAGATGTATGAGGAGTGAGTGAGCAAGTGAGGAGCGAAACCAGGGACAGCAGACTGGGAAGCTGAGGTGATGAGGCTATAGCAAACAGAGAAGTGGGAGAGATGCTGAGCTTTCATTTTGAACTTGAAGCAACCTACTGAGAAAAGTGTCAGTGAGGAAAAGTCTTTATCAGCATGGTCTCTAAGGAAACTTGGGAAGGTTTATTTTTTCCTAATTTGTCTAATTGAAGGAAGCAGAGCCAGCCTGCTATGGGTGGTACCATTCCCTAGGATTGGGTGTGAGACTGTAAAGTGGAGAATGTGAGCTGAGTGCTAGGCATGCCTACATTTGTTTTCTGCTCTTGACTGTGTGTGCAACTTGCTATGTTAAGTTTGTACCATCTTGATTTCCAAGACAAATAAACTCTTTTCCCCAAAGTTTCCATTTTTCATGGTATTTTTATTAAACTAACAGTAATAAAAATAGGTCATTGGACTTCACTGTCAGGGCCATTCCTTGAGATTGTTAGTATCTCTGTCCCAGGTTACTTCCAACTTGGAGTTACTGATTCAATAATCCAAATACTTTCATTGCAGTGGAAATTTCAATCAATATTAATATTATTATTGTTACTTTGAGTCATGGTCTCTCCATTATGTAGTCCTAGATGTCCTGGAACTCACAATAAAAACCAGAGAGCTACCTTTCTCTGCATCCCAGGTGCTTGGATTAAAACTGTGAACCACTATGTCCAGTCATATTATTTTATTTTATTTTTAAATTTTTTGTTTTTTAATACTTATTCAGGTTACATCCCAATTGTTATCCCCTCACTTGTATCTTCCTATTCCCTCTTTCACCCTATTCCCCTCCCCTGTGACAGAAGGGGACCTCCTCCCCCACCATATGATCACAACCCATCAGGTCTCATTCAGATAGCCTGTTTTCCCTTCCTCTGAGTGCCACCAGGCCTCCCCACCAAGGGTAAGTGGTTAAAGAGGGGACACCAGAGTTTATGTCTGAGTAAGTCCCCACTCTCCACAAAACTGTGGAGAGTGCACCATCCATTGGCTAGATCTGAAAAGGGCCCTAGATTTACTGCATGCATCGTCCTTGTTTGATACAGCAGTTTGTGAGCCCCGCCCTGGGTCCAGATCCACCAGCCTTGATGGTCTTGTAGAGTTCTGGATCCTGTGGGCTCTGCTCTCTCCCCATTCTCACACACAACTCTCACCTGGAGTCTCAACAGCGAGTGCTAGCATCTGTCCCAATCCCCCCTCTGAGTGAACACTCGCAGAGGACACCCATGTTGTGCGAGTATCCAATTATAAGTGAGTATATACCATGTAAAATTTTCTGGGTCTGAGTTTACTCACTCAGGATGATCATTTCTAGTTCCACCCATTTGCCTGAAATTTTCAAAATTTCCTTGTTTTTAATAGCTGAGTAGCATTCCATTGCATAAATGTACCACAGTTTCTTTATCCATTCTTCAACTGAGGGACATCTAGGTTGTTTCAAGATTCTGGCTATTACAAATAAAGCTGCTATGAACAAGGCTGAGCAAATGTCCTTGTTGTGTGGCGGAGCATCTTTTGGGTATATTCCAAGGAGTGGTAAGTTAGATCTTGAGGTAGCCCTCTTCCCAATTTCCTGAGAAAGTGCCAGATTGATTTCCAAAGTTGTTGTACAAGTTTGCACTCCCATCAGCAATGAAGGAGTGTTCCTCTTTCTTCACATCTTTGCCAGCACGTGTTGTCCCTTGAGGTTTTGATTTTAGCCATCTGATGAGTATAAGATGGAATCTCAGAAGAGGCATTTCCCGACTCTTGTTTCAAGGCAAAAGTCTGAAATCAAGCATGGCATTAATCATGAAAAATTGGATAATTTAAATCAAGCATGTGTTTTTAAAGAAGCGATAGAGCAGAACATCAGTCCCGACAGAAGCTCATGGTGTGAGAATAGCAGCCAAGGAAAAAAGTTTAGCATACTATGAGTTTATAGGATAATCACATTAGTGAAATGAATTTTATGTAAAATGAGCATAAGAATGAATTCAATGGAAATAAGTTATATTGAATGGCTTATTCGGGGTTTTTCTTTGAGGGAAGTGTCAAGTTTTTAACTATTTCTTTTTAACTTTCCACTACCAAAGGTATTTATGATAACAAAACTAAAAATTTATAATTGAAGTTCAAAACTGTATGTCATGCTCGACACAATATTGATGGGAAAAAGACTTGAGGGAAAACTTGAGGTTAGTGGAAATGTTCATGGTTAAAGCAAAAGGCACATGTGTGGGTGTGAACAGAACTCTCCAAATAATGCTTGTAAAAAAAATGGGTGCATTTAGGCTGGGAGGATGGCTCAGTGGCAACAGGCCTAAGACTTGAGCCCCATACCCTTGACCCTCAGGGTGGAAGGAGGGGTTCAACTTATAATGTTGCCCTGTAACCTTGTTCAAACATACATGCCCAGTCCCACACAAGCACACAGAAGGAAAAAATGAATAACATATTTAAAAATGGGTACATTTTGTACTATTATATTTCAATTATATGTGTCTATTAAATGTGCAAATAAAACTTTTAATTTTATCCCCATCCATAAACACACTGAATTAGTACCTAGAATGTAATTTAGTTTGAGCTGATTTTAAAAAAATGGATAAAACCCAGACCAGGAAAACACATGGTCCACCTTTTATTTGCATGAGCTCCACACTCACAGATTCAACTACAGATAGGTGGGAACTATTTAGATAAACTTTGAAATAATATTCAGATGCATAGGGTTTTTTTGTCTATTGTTCTTTAAATAACACAGGACAGAAAAACTGCACACATTTACTTTTTATGAATTATTACAAGTAATCTAAAGATTATTTAAAATATATATGGCATGCAACTAGCCCAAAATATTTTTGGTGTGTTTGTCTATGTGTGTGTGTGTGTTTATGTTTAGGCATGTTAGAGGCATATTGCGCATGTGATAGTTATAGAACAATCTCCCATGATGTTTCTTCACTTCCTTCTTATTTGAGAAATAGTGACTTCTTGCTCACAATTGAATGTGCTGGAATGAATATGCCAGGCTTGGCCCTTGGGTTTCCAGGGACATTTTTGTCTTCAGTTCCCAGCTCACTATGGGAGTGTTGGGGTTATAGACCTGTTAGTACGGTGCCTGGGTATGTATATGGACTCAGGTTTTGAACTCAGGTCCTCAAGTTTTCATGGCAAATACTCTACTAACTGAGCCATCTTCCCACCTCTGCAATTTTGGACAGCAGATAAGTATATGAAGATTTGGAGTTTCCGAGAGTCTTGAAACCAATACCCAGTGACATGTCAAGACTACCACAATATTCTTCTTGCTAATTGAAATCTGTTTTCCCTATGGAAATTCAATCCCTGTGTGCTTCTATGAGTCTTCTCCTGGAGTTCGGATTAATTTGAAAAATAATTTTATTTTTACTATCAATCGTCTTTTTTACCTTGGCCATTCTAAGGCTACAATCAAATTTCCAGCTTAATTATATTTCATCCAGTGAATGTTAGTATGTTTACAGTTATGTCTTCTCACCCACTCTCTTCATCCATCTTGCATAAGACTCTGTCTTTGACCCCAAGTTTTGATTAGATTTCGCTTGTTTTTACAAATTATGATCATGTGCCTTTTAAGATGTTCCCTCAAATAATTTTAAGAAAAATAAATTATTCAATATAAAAATCTAATCAATCAAACTTTGTTACTGCTTTTTGTGTGTCTAATTCTGCCTGTCACATGAAAGATAACAATGGCAAAAATGAAAGCTTGCTTGTTGTAAAGCTTATTTTATTTTCAGTTAGGTGTATGTGTGAGTATTTTCATCATGTGTGAATATAATGCCTTTGAAAGCCAGATTAAGACTGACTCCCCTGGAGGGAGAGTTACAGGTGGCTGTGAATTGATCAATGGGACTTCTGGGAAACATATTTGTATCTTCCAGAAGAGCAATAACCTTTCTTAAGTGCTGAGCCATCTCTTCAGCCCTCAAATCTCTAAGTCTTACAGAAGTTTTAGCATCCATAATTTTTACAAATTACTAAATCTAGAAGATAAATTCTTCCCAAAGAACTCCATTTTGTAATGATTAAAGAAAAGCACATCTAGCTAATTCTTTCAGTACCTGTAGCTAAGAATAATTTGAATATTTCATATTGGTCTCTTTAACATTATAGTAAGTAGCTTTGGCTGATAACAACCCTCTTTGCTGCTCTTAAGACCCATTTGATTAGGGCTCATTGCTTCCTCTATAACTAGATGTTCCTTTCTGTTGATTGTTGCCTTAGATGTAAAACTCACCACTCTAACTACCCCCAAAGCACAAAATAACTCTGTAGAGCAGTGTCTTTGGTATGTATTTAAGTAATATTAATGCTGAAATAAAATAATTTAATTTCTTACCCATATGTTGAAATGTTTCCTTTAAGGCATTTATAAACACTGAGATACCCATTCTTGAAAATTCCATAGAACTAGCTGAAACTTAAGATTAATTTCATACCAGACAAACTATCATGGAATATTTTGTTTTTTCTGTCAATGGTTATTGATAGTTTTGCTGGGTATAGTAATCTGGCCCGGCATCTGTGGTCTCTTAGGGTTTGCAGGACCTCTGTCCAGGCTCTTCTGGTTTTTATGGTCTCTGCTGAGAAGTCAGGTGTAATTCTGATAGGTTCGCCATTTTATGTTACTCGGCCTTTTTCTCTTGCCACTTTTAATGCTTTTTCTTTGTTCTGTATATTTTGTGTTTTTATTATTATGTGGCGGGAAGGTTTTCAGTTATGTGGAGAGCAGGGACTGACTCTGACATGAACTCTGTGGAGAAAAAAAAAATGTTCTCCTGAAATGGAATTAAGTGTTTAATTTATTCCTGTTGGTAGATGATAAGAGGAAGTCAGGGAGATTGATGAGCAGTTGCTGTTTATCCACTCATGCATTGTTGGTGAGTAAGCAGGGTGTGTGAGACCTCTTTTCAGCCTCATTAAATAAGTTAATCATATGAATCAGAAGGAAAATTCTAGACGACACAGGGAGCACATAAACAATGCAATTTTTTATTGCCGAGATATAAACAGATGTGGTTGTGTTCAGGTGTCAATCAAAAAGCAGTGTCATCTTTTAGCTCTAATATGAAAAATTAGAAAATTAAAAGGTCACTGCTCCAGTTTTATTACTGTTTCAGAGCTAAAATACTCCGACTAAAGAGAAATAACTAAGGAAGGTGCTGGAGAGAAATCTGAGTGGTGAGAACACATACTCGGCTCCCAGGGACCTGGAACTCAGTTCCCAGTGTGTGGGGGGGGGGCCCTCATAACCTGTAAACCCAGCTCAAGGTGATCCAAACTCACTTCTGGCCCCCAAATGCTCTTTCACATGCATGCCCGTCCCCCTGCCTCACACATATACACATAAAAGACAATAAAACAAAATTTCAGGGGGAAAAAAGTATGGAGGAGAGGTTTTATTTTATCTCAGAACTCCAGGATATAGTCCATCCTACCAGGAGCTCAAGGCAGCAGGAAGCTAAATAGCCAGTCACACTGTATCTGTTAGAGGGAAGAGGGCGGGGCAAAGCATGCATGTTTAATGCCTAGTGCCTTCACTCTACTCTTATATGGAACAAGGCCTCAAACAAGGGAATGGTGGCTCCTACTCACCTACTTTCAGGATGAGTTCATCACATTGGCTAAGAAATTAAGATAGTCACCCACAGACAGGTCCACAATAGCTTAACCTAGAGTGTCTCTCTTGGAGATTCTATTCACAGGGTATTCTAGGTGTATCTCAAAGTTTTATATATTCAGAAGATTATCAATCAGCTAGGAAAATCACACCTTAGAATGATAGTGCTGAAGTAGATTTGGAAATGATATGCATATTAATATTATTATAGCTGCAAATTTCATTGAGTTAATTTTTTTAAAAGAAGCTGCAAAAATCTATCAAGTCAAGAAAAGGCCAGTCAATGTACTTTTAGTGAGTTCACAGCAATGAACTTGGCATGGCTAAATCAGTTTACTTACTCCAACCCACACTCAGTGTGCCACTTGACTTTCGTGCTCATCAGTTGTGAGGCAGAATATAGAACGTCTAAGAAAAGTCATGGGGAGTCATTGGGTAGATAAGTGGGGAGGTGAGGAGATGTCTGTTGTGTGCTGAGAATTTAAGATGATGTCTTTGTGCTCTAATTCATTAATATATTTTATTTTCATTTCAGTGTATATTCTCGTTTGCCCTTTTGCTTCCTAATTGATCCACTGGTTAGTTAAACATTTTATTTGGTTTCAAAAATATGGAAGTTTTTCTAGGTATATTCTCTGACTCCTTTTTAATTTAATCTTAATGTGTTCAGAAAAAGTTCTTTATATGTGTTTGAACACTTCAGATTTATTAAGAGTTCTGCTTCTTTGGGTATAGTGAGATTAAATGTTCTATAAATGTCAACCAGGCCATGTGGTTTATAGTGCTGTTCCCATTTTTGTATCTTTATATATTTTCTCTATGTTCTGTAAACTACTGGGGGAAAAAAAGGTCTTCATCTATCTCATTACTCCTCACAGAATCTCTTTCATTTTTAATGTGAGATGTTTACAATTATCAGGACCATGAACTTTCACAGTGAATTTTACCACTGCTGGTACTTGTTTGAAATCTACTTTACCTAATGAACATAGTTTACCCAGTTTTGGGGACTTACTTGTTAACAACATATGCCCTTTTAGTCCATTTTTATTTAAATATACATGTACAGTTATATTTTAAATTTTTTCTAGTGTATAGATTCAAGGACTAATGTTTAGGTTTGTGCCATTTACATATAATGTAAATATTGGTCTAATCATTCTGTACTATTTTCCAATATTTTTCTTTTTCCCATTGAACTCTTTTCCTATTTTGAATCATATTCTCATAATTCAAATTTTATCTTCTTTATTCTAATATAAGTCTTGGCTCATTATTTGTGTGTGTGTTTTTAAAGTGAGTGACCTACTGTTAACCTCATACTATCTATTAAGATATATTTTCAAAGAGACAATCCAAAAATAAAATCAATTAAAAAAATACAAGAAAAAATAATTAAATAAACTTTTATGAAGTACCATTCCATTTATTCTTTCATAGCCAGTGTGATACTGTTAACTTGTGTTTTATTTCTACAAATGTTTTAAAGCCCACCATATATCAAACACCTTCAATGTTTGGTAGTATCTTACAGAGGATTAAGTGAAGAATCATTTACCTGCTTGGATATCTTAAATTTGTGTGTGAGAGTCTTTTCTACCTGGCATTGTTCCATTTCTGAAGAATTCCTTCCCACATTTGGTCTTGTTGGACGTCTGGCTGAGATTCAGGTGCGGTTTTTTTCTGTGGGAGGCTAGTTCACCTTTGGAACTGTTTTTCTCAGGCCACATCTCAAAGTCTATAGGTTTGGTTTCTGTGGCTATTGTTTTTGATTAGGACTGTGAAGGTGTGATTCACGTGATTCCTGACACAGGTTCCTGTCATGTAGCTATAGGTTTGTTCCTCTTTCTGCAACAGAAATTTATATTATACCTGTGCTTAGGGTTTATATTTACATGTTTTTACATTTTTATGTATTCTTGAGAATTTCATGTGTGATCTTATTTACCCCATTTCTTCACTGATTTGAAGCAATTTCATTAGATAATACCTACACATTTTTTCTTTATTCATTTGTAATTTGACTGTATTAAACCTCTTGATTTTGTGAGTTTACAATTTTGATTAAGTTTGGAAACCTTTGCTATTTCCTTATCAAAAATATTTCCAATCCTCATTCCTTTGTACTTTACGGATTCAAATACACAGGCATCCATAGCTGCTTGAAGGAGAGGTATCCCACAGTCCTGTTCTCTAATTCTTTTCAGTCTTTTTTTCTCTGTGTGTTTCCCCTTTATATAGATTTGCTGTCTTTTGCTTATCTTCTCTGTCCTGGAATTACGCTTTTAATCCTATGCAGTATTTTTCTTCTTCTCGTTGGTTCCAAAACTGTGTATATTATACTTTTGTTGTGATGTGACTGGAGGTATTCCAACTGATCTTTTCATAGTGTACATTATAAAAATGTTTATTTTTTATTAATTTATTCTTGTTACATCTCAATGTTTATCCCATCCCTTGTATCCTCCCATTCTTCCCTCCCTCCCATTTTTCCATTATTCCCCTCCCCTATGACTGTTCCTGAGGGGGATTACCTCCCCCTGTATATGCCCATAGGATATCAAGTCTCTTCTTGGTAGCCTGCTGTCCTTCCTCTGAGTGCCACCAGGTCTCCCCCTCCAGGGCACATGGTCAAATGTGAGGCACCAGACTACGTGAGAAAGTCATATCCCACTCCCCACTCAACTGTGGAGAATGTCCTGTGCATTGGCTAGATCTGGGTAGGGGTTTAAAGTTTACCGCCTATATTGTCCTTGGCTGGTGCCTTAGTTTGAGTGGGACCCCTGGGCCCAAATCTGCCTATCATAATGTTCTACTTGCAGGTTTCTAGGACCTTATGGATCCTTCTACTTTGCTATTCTCCCATGCTTCTCTTATATAGAGTAAATGTTTATTTTTTATTCCTGTGAAGATTTGAGTACACACTACAGAATGTGGGCACTGAATAATATTGTATTCATATGAATATATTCTAATATCCTGCTAAAGGTATTTGGAAAGAGCCTGGTCCTGGTCTCTTCCTCTCATTAATCAGACTGCTCTTTAAGTCTGGTTTTGTCTCACTGTTGAGACAGAATGTTCTGAGTACATCCTTCAGCACTGTGTGCTGTAAGCAGAGTTGGCTTTACCTGCCTAATAGTTCCAGGTTTGATTTCTGTTTTTTGCTGTATTTCTCTTTTGAGTGAGTGTGTGTGTGCACATGTGTGCATGCTCTCGCATGGAAGACAGGTGTTGATGTCCAGATTTCTCTCTCACTTATCCACCTTAGTTTTTAAGACAGAGTCTCTCACTGAACCTGGACCTCACAGATTCAGCCAAACTGAGTTTCTGTCAGGCCTCTGGGATCTTTCTGTCTCTGTCATCTTTTAGCAGTGGGGATCCTGCCTTATGCTCACATTGCCTGGCATTCATTCATTTACAGGAGCACTAAGGATCTAAACTTAGGTCCTCATCTTTGCCCGAGTCACTGAGTCATCTTCGCAGCCCTCTGATCATTTCTTTATATGAAAACCCCTGAAGTGTTCTGCTCATGGATCACTCACTTTTCCAATATGTGCCCAACAAAGTCACACATCCTGCTCCTTCCTTGATTTACTTCAGCAGAGTGAGAACTCAGGGTTAGGCCTAGAATGTTCTCCGAGCACCATGTCCTGTGTCTCTCTAGTCAGAAAACTCAAGCAATCTCAAGGCTCATTGAATACCCTTTCCCTCTCTGAATCACTGTCCTTCACTGCCTAATGTTCAATGTCTTCGAGACATTCTTGTCTACATTTTCTCAAGTTTATTGTATTGTTCTTTTCTCTTAGATTAAGAATGCTGGTAAAGATGATCCCTATTAGTCATTCTGAGGTGGACATTTGAACTCATCAATATGCAAGTTGACCCTAAATAATATTTAGCCTTCCAAGTTTGGGCTTAGTTATAAGTGTAATTTCCAAGTTGTGAGATGATTTATAATAAAATAGAATGAAGTCTTGCGTAACAATTTGCTATTTCACAATTCAAAATCAATAGTAGGGGTGTCTTTGAAATCATTTAGTATGTAGTTGTTGGACACAGAGAATTTCCTTCATGTCTAAGTTTGAAATGTGTAGTTTTCACATGATGTTTGCCTGTCCCTTATTGATTTTTCCCCCAGAATAGTGCTTCCCAAATTATTTTCTGAAAAATAACACTTGGGAATAAATCCTTCTTCCAGTCCAATCTATACTTGGGAATAATAGATTGATAATTTAAAAATTCTCAGGCCTTGTCTGCCACCCTGGCTCTCATTCTTCAGTCACTATTTCTACGTAGTGAGCCCTGTAGTATGCTTAATTAATGTGGTGACTAGTTTTAATTTTTTTTTTAACTTTACAACCTAGAATCATCTTTGAAGGACTCTTAATTGAGCAATTGTTTAGATCAGGTTGACCTGTAGGCATGTCCGTAAGGGATTTTCTTGATGATTATTTGAGGCAAGAAGACTCACACTTTGTTTGGGAAACACCATTTTATGCACTGGGCATTGAACTGCATACATAAAGAAACCTAGGTAAGCCTAGGTGGCAAACAAGCTTTTTTCTCTGCTCTTGACTATGGATATTATGTGACTAACCACTTTGAGTTCTTGCCTGGACATCTCCTTCGCCATAAACTGTAACCGGGTTGTAAGCTGAACAAACTTCCCACCCCTATGTTGCTTTGTATCAGGATAATTTATCACAGAAAATAGAAATAGAACTGTAACGATCAGCCTGTTAGAGAAATAAGTAGAGATTCTTGGTTTGATTATACCTAATCAGGAGTATTTACAGTCTCATTAATTAGTATTCTTCTTACCTCTGTTGACTTTCAAAGACTGTAATGGAAGAAAATTCTACAATCACTGAATCATGGCTTTCTGTGTCAGCCAGTCATTTTCCTACATGAAAGTTGCATAATTAACCCCAAAAGTTTCACGGATGTGTACTTAGGGTTCACTGAGAGAAAGGTAAAACTGTATAGACTTCTGCTTGCACTTTCCTTAAAAAAAAAAAAAAAAAAAAACATTTATTTTTATTAGTATATATGTGTGTATGTGTGTGTGAATGAGTTCCCAAACATATATGCACACATACTGTGAATACACATGACCATAACACCAAAGAGAGAGAATCAGTTTTTTTTATTTAGAGTTGTAGTTTTTGGAACTACCATCCAACATGGCGCTCAGAACAGAAATCTAGTCTTCTATTGGAGCAGCAAGTGCTTTTATCCACTGAATCATCTCTCCATCCCTTGTTCATCCTTTTTCAACATTGTCACAGTAGGATGAACCTTTAGAAAAGCTCTCAAAAGCATTTAAGGATTTATTTTCATAATATGAACAATTGAACCATTAGTAGTTTGGCACTCCAACCTTACTGTGCGACATAAAGAAAAAATCATTTGGCTTTCTTTTTCCTGAGGCTTTTACCTGTAATACATTCGGCATGTTTTTTATTTATTTATTTATTTATTTGCTTTTGCATGCGCTGAATAAGATAACAGTTGTAAAGATTGCTTAGGGATCCAGGCCATTCATTTTATGCAGATAATACACCTCACAAAAATATGTGTGTATCTAAATGTTCCGTTTTCAATGTTTACCATGATGGTCAATACAGAGTCTGAGTCTATAATATACCATTTTCTTATTTTAAAAAAGAACTCTTTTAAAAGATTCAAAATAGGAGATAAAATTGCTCTTTGATTTCAATACAGTCTGCATGAGAGCAGGGACACATGACTAAAGATGAAAGAAGGCAACATTTCGTGACAATAGTGAAAGTAATTCGAAACTCATTTTGCTAAGCAACAGAAGGAAAGCATTCCGTGTCTCAAAACTCTGGAAGTTTACTTTTCTTGTTGTTGTTCCCCTGCTTACAAGCCAAGGGACTACCAGATAGTAGTGGAAAAGGCACGTTAATGTTAAGTATAGAAGGTGCTATGGAAAGAATACCAAGTTTCCAGAATTCTTATTTGTGACTGACTTTAAGTTACTCTCTTAAAATGTTACATATAGAAAAAAGAGTCTTAAGCAAATAATCTCTCATGTAAAATAAGTTTAGCAGCCTGACTATGCAAAGAAAAGTGCTATGGAGAATTTGTGAGATGTTGGAGAAGAAGAGGCAGTTTTTTTCAGGGATTCAGCCCATGGTAGATTGTCCATGCTCCAGTGAATGGCCTCTTAGCTGCTCACATGCTGGCATCATGAAATGGATTCATTGAACTAAAGAAAGTGTATGCAAATTGGGAAGGGAGATGTAGCAGAGAGAATGGAAGTATTTGGAGAATAAGAAGTGCAGTTGAATTTGATCAAAATATTGTATACATTAATGAAATTCTCAAATAATAAAAATGTAAAGCAAAATAACCCCTCACCTCAGCAACAGATGACATACTGTTAATATCCCTTACATATGCATAAGCCTTGCATTGTAAGCAAAATATATTTTAAATAACCAAGAAGTTTTCATGCATATTTAGAATAACAGTCTTATCAAGTATTGTTAATAATATTACTATTCCCCCTTTCCTCCTGGCTTTAATCACACGAATTGTTGTTGTTGTTTTGTTTTTCTACCGTGACTTTTAATATTTTCTTCTTGATATAACAAAGGGAAGTGCTTATTAGCTTGTATTGCTCTTCTGGAGACCTGAGTTCAGTCCCCAGAACCTGCTTTGGACAGGTCAAAACCATCTATCACTTCAGCACCAGAGAATACAATGCTCTTTTCTCACCTCTGTATTCAGCTTTATACATGCACCTGATCCCACACACCAACACACAGGCATACACATCAAACAGTGCTCAGGAGAACACAGTGCTCTTGTAGAGGACCCAGGCTTATTTCTAGCACCCACATGGCAGCTCACATCCCTTAGTAACCCAGTTCCAGTTCCAGACAGATCCATTGCCCTCTTCTGGCCTGTGTGGGTACTACACAAGGTGGTGCACATACATAAGTGCAAGCAAAACAACCAATCCCATACCTAAATTTAAACCTTTTAAAATAAAAATAAATAAATTAATCTTCAAAGACACTACCCAATAGTATCTTGGTACATTTTTTACAGCTTCATGTTGCTTGACCCTTTCAAGATTGTTGAGGATATATCCTACAAATTAATACCCATTTTCAACATGCTTGTGATCATACATGTTTCAGGACTCTGATATCAGTTGTGTGTAAAATATTTAAATTAGTTCACTGAATGAACATCCATTCCTAAGCCAAAAGTCAAAAGTCAGCTGTGCTCTCAAATCCAGAACTCTTTTAAGCATAATTTTGTTATTGATTCTGATATGACACTAGAAAGTAGGGATGCTGGTAATTATCTGCTTTATATATTTGAGTAGTGAGAAAACCAGAGGCTTCCTTGGTGAACTTCCATCGCTGTGCTCATGCACATTGAGAAGTCACTTTGTTGTACCATCACATCTTACCTTCCTTATCTCTCTGTGCTACCTTTGAAAATGGTTGACTTCTCTGTTATCTCCATCTGTCAGTGCTTTGTGTTTTCTTCACCTTTACATCTTTTCCCATTCTTAGCATATATTGATAATACTCAGTCATCTATGAGCTTTAGTGTTATGATGGTCCTAGGCTTCTAGTTTCATTCAGCTCTGTGCCGAGGAGTTCAATGTAACAGTTCACTTGGCCTCCTCTGTCCTTGCTCTGGTTTTCTGTAACACGTTCACCAACTGTGAATGCTCTGTTAACTGTTCCAACAAGATTCCAGTCCCACAGTTTTTGGTTATTTTTAGTTCAGATCCATCAGTGATTGATTAGAAATTTTATTATTTTTAGCATCTCAAGTGGCTCAAAATCATATGTCACTCTCGTGCTCTGATCTGACTTCCATAGGCATTGTGCATACGTGCACATGTGCACACACACACACACACACACACACACACACACACAAACACACACATGAATAAAAATAAAATAATTTAAAAAGAAATTTCACGGAAAAGTGTCCATGCTTAGAACAAATATTCATAATAGTTTTAGTATTTGGTGATCACAGGACAAATGGATGGAATTACATATTACTGCAATATTTTCTTCTTAACCAAATGTCCAGAGATTCTAACTAGATTCCGATTCATCTGGTTCCCAGCATATGGATCCTGTGGTAAAAGAAACAAATGATCTCTAAATTTGAAATTGGCTTGGCCTTAGCCCAGAAGACAGAATGGTATCATTTTCCTACCCGTGAGCTATTGCTCATGTGATAGGAAAGAAATGGACTGTCTCCACTTTAGTGAATTTTAGATCTCGATGAAGATATGAACCAGAGCACCTGTACCCTTGTACACTAATTGGCTGTGTGCTGTAGAATTATTTTTTATAATAACAGCACTTTTTGGTGTTTCTTTACCATTCCTGTTTTAAGATCATGATGAAACTCAGATACTTTTGTCTGCTCACATACTACGTTTTCCAAGGTCACATCTTTGTTGCCTCAAGAATTTTAACAAGAGTTATAAATCTAAAGTTATAAATCCAAATACCTGGAAATTTCCTCCTGACCTTCTCTTTCATCACTTTGATATGGTAACTTGGTGCGCCTTTGGTCATGGTGCATTTTGAGAAAACAATACAGAAATCTGTGGCACCTTTTGCTCCACAACTACGAAGTCCTGGTCTGTTTCGCTGGGAGTAGTTGGGCCTTCTTCTCGCAAGTCTGTGGGGAAAGTTTATGGCACTTTTCCCCTTGTCAAGCCAAGCTATGTATCTTCTGGGGCTCATCCTTTTTATTTCAGTCAAGAACCCCTCCCTCTCACTTCAATGACAACGGGAATTTTAATGCTTTAAACACACAAGTTTTGTATAAGGCATTGCTAGATATATGCTAAGTAATTCTTAGTTCTCACATCAACAATGTAGGTTGAATAAATCCAACTATTAAAGATCACTGTATACCTTGAGTTAGACAATATATGCAAAATGCTAACATTGTATTCGTCCTAACACAAATCTGCATAAATGTGCAATACCATGGAATTATAATATGTGAACCCGTTATATCCTTTATTAGTGACTCAAAATATCAGCATTGAAATGTTTGTTTTAGTTCCCATTTTAATTTTTAATTCACACACAATTGAACAAATTTGCTGCATTGTGATATTTTAGTATGCCTACACATGTGTGTATGTGTAATGAGCAAAACAAGCTAGTGAGACATCAGTCACCTCAAATATTATTTTCTATTTGTATAAAATATTCTAGAGCTCTCTGTTCTAACTACTTTGAAACTTGCAATCTATGATTATTAGTTATAAAATAATAGGAGCTTAGGAGCTTATCATGTCTGTCTTGCCACCCAATGATGAGTTCTTTCACTCCTCCCTTCCCCTAAAGAATGTGACAACCACTGTTACACTCAGCATTTCTTTCCAGTTGGCATTTTCTGCATTACACATATGAAAGCAGTCATGTGATCTTTCTTCCTCTGTACCTTGCTTATCTTACTTGACATAATGTCCTCCAGGATCCACCAGTGCTTTTATAAGTGAAAGGGTTTCATTCTATTTCTTATATCTGAACAGTATTCATATGTGTATGTATGTGACCATATATAGAAAACATTTTTTTCTGTTAAACCACTGAACAACTGTGAGATTGAGCACTCAACTATTATGAATTGTGCCCAAGAAGATAGAATTACCAGTGCTTTTTCAGCAAACGGATTGCAGTTCCTTGAAGTCAGTGCCCAAAGGTGTGACACTGAATGATTTGATGGTTCTGTTTCCATTTGTTTTGAAGAGCGTCCACACTGCTTTTCACAATGATTGCAATTGTCATTTCTATTCCTATCATCACTGTGAAACATATTTCCTTCTCTTTGCATCATTCCTAGCACTTAAACTTGTTGGGTTTTTGTTTGTTTCTTTGCTTGCTTGCTTGCTTATGGTCACACTTATTCGAATAGAGCAATGTCTCCTTGCGGTCCTGATTTCCACATCCCTAATAACTAATGTTATTGAATATTTTCATGTATATTAAGAATTCTATATTTTCTTTGGAGACGTATGTATTTAGGCCTTCATCCATTTGTAATCAGATTAAGTTTGGTATCTTGGGTTTGATGCTGTTGGGTTATCTCACATATTCTGCACGATAGCTTTTTATCAGATGACAAATTTGGGAATATTTTCTTCAATCCCATATGTTATGTCAACACATTCTTTGGTGTGATGAATCTTTAGTGTCCAATCCAGTACTGTCTATTTTTGTTTTTATACACTATGTATTGGATGGTCATTTCATGACATAATAAAAGGTGGAGAAAGACACTCTGCCCAGTAAGCTGCATGGTAACATTTCTTCAAGTGATCTCATACTTAAAATTAAAATATTGCTTACTTTCAGTCTTCCATTTTCAGATTAAGAATGAATGGCATGTAGATGGTTGATAAGCTAATCAAAGAACAGATAGTTATCAATAGAGCTCTCTGTGCCTCAGTCATGTCATCCTTCAGGATCAACTCTAAAGCTGTAATTGGTTCCTCAGAAGTTTATCATGTGGCTATTTTTTACGTTGATAGTAAAATTCCTCTTCTTCCATGTACTCTGACTATACCTCTACATTTCTCTACCATTTAGAATATCAATGTAATAATCAAAGGTTCTGTATACTATGTCTTTTAGGTCCTGGGCTTCATGGAAATTTTGTATGGTTAGCAATTTCTCAATTTTAATACCTTATTTCAGGAATCATCACTGCGAAATGTGCCAAAATGTGGAGTACATTTATTTTAGACAATATAAATGTTAATAAACCATTTAAAGCTGACTAGAATAATTCAGTCTTCTATAAGCTAGTGTATTAAACATTATTTCAGGTTGGGAAATATTAAGTTTCAGTTTATTGAAGTCAAAAAGTAATTATGCAGCAGTTAAATATTATAGATAGATAGATAGATAGATAGACAGATAGATAGATGAGAGAGAGAGAGATCATTTACAGTTCTGGATTTCAAAGGTTTAATATTTCAAATCATGCTTCAATAGTATATGTTCTTTATATTTTTTATTGGCAGAAAAGGCTGACCTGTATCTTTAGCAAAGAAAATAGTTCTTAAACATTCTACATTGATTGGAAATCCATATAGCAGCTTATTTTCCACCTTATATGAAGTAGACCTAGTGTGTGGAACAGCACCAGTGAAACATTAAGTTTTACTTGTATCTTTTGTAAGAAAAAAATTTTAAAGTGGAGAAAATTCAATTTAAAGTATTTTGTTAGATTATCCAATTATTCTTTTTTTTTATCTTTTAGGCATAATTGTTTTTCATATTTTATTTTATTTTTTTTAATTTATTCTTGTTACATCTCAATGTTTATCCCATTCCTTGTATCCTCCCGTTCTCCCCCCCCCCATTTTCCCATTATTCCCCTCCTCTATGACTGTTCCTGAGGGGGATTACCTCCTCCTGTATATGCTCATAGGGTATATGAAGATTGTGAAGAGGAGAACACTTGACACTCTCCTTTAGAAGCTTCCTTCATCAGTTCTCCAATGGAGCTCTGTAGGTGTAAATGGCGGCATATTTTAGCCAGATGAAGGACAGAGATAGTAATCGTTTTTTTAATTAATTTATTCTTGTTACATCTCAATGATTATCCCATCCCTTGTGTCCTCCCATTCTTCCCTCCCTCCCATTTACCCTTATTTCCCTCCCTTATGACTGTTCCTGAGGGGGATTACCTCCCCCTGAATATGCTTACAGGGTATCAAGTCTCTTCTTGGTAACCTGCTATCCTTCCTCTTAGTGCCACCAGGTCTCCCCCTCCAGGGGACATGGTCAAATGTGAGGCACCAGACTACGTGAGAAAGTCATATCCCACTCTCCACTCAACTGTGGAGAATGTTCTGACCATTGGCTAGATCTGGGTAGGGGTTTAAAGTTTACCGCCTGTATTGTCCTTGGCTGGTGCCTTAGTTTGAGTGGGACCCCTGGGCCCAAATCTGCCTATCATAATGTTCTACTTGCAGGTTTCTAGGACCTTCTGGACCCTTCTACTTTGCAATTCTCCCATGCTTCTCTCATCTAGAGTCCCAATAGGCTGTCCTCTCCTCTGTCCCAGTTTCCTGGTAAGTGAAGGATTTCGTGGGCCATGCCCCTTGGGCTAATATGCAGATATAAGTGAGTATATACCATTTGAGTCTTTCTGCTTCTGGGTTAACTCACTCATTATGATCATTTCTAGCTCAATCCATTTATCCACAAATTCCAGGAATTTCTTGTTTTAATAGCCGAATAGTTGTTTTCAATAGCTGAATAGTATTCCATAGTGTATTTACCACAATTTCTTTATCCACTCTTCTACTGAGGGATACTTAGGCTGTTTCCATGTTCTGGCTATTATGAATAAGGCTGCTATGAACATGGTTGAGCAAAGTTTTTTGTTGTGTGCTGGAGCATCTTCTGGGTATATTCCAAGGAGTGGAATAGCTGGGTCTTGAGGAAGCCCTATTCCCAGTTTTCTGAGATAGCGCCAGATAGATTTCCTAAATGGCTGTACTAGTTTGCATTCCCACCAGCAATGAAGTAGTGTTCCTCTCTCCCCACATCCTCGCCAGCATGTGGTGTCACTTGAATTTTTGATCTTAGCCATTCTGATGGGTGTAAGATGGAATCTCAGAGTTGTTTTGATTTGCATTTCCCTGATGACTAAGGAGGTTGAGCATTTCTTTAAGTGTTTCTCAGCCATTTGAAATTCCTCTGTTGAGAAGTCTCTGTTTAGTTCCATGCCCCATTTCTCAATTGGGTTATTTGGTTTGGTGGTTTTTAATTTCTTGAGTTCTTTATATATTTTGGATATTAGACCTTTGTCAGATGTAGGGTTGGTGAAGATCTTTTCCCAGTCTGTAGGCTGTCGCTTTGTTCTCTTGACAGTGTCTCCTGCCTTACAGAAGCTTCTCAGCCTCATGAGGTCCCATTTATTAATTGTTGACATTAAGGCCTGGGCCGTTGGTATTCTGTTCAGGAAGTTGTCTCCTGTGCCAATATGTTCCAGGCTCTTCCCCACTTTTTCTTCTAAGTGACTTAATGTCTCTGGTTTTATGTTGAGGTCTTTAATCCACTTGGATTTGAGTTTTGTGCAAGGTGACAAATATGGGTCCAGTTGCATTTTTTTACACATAGACCTCTGGTTAGACCAGCACCATTCGTTGAAGATGCTATCCTTTTTCCATTGAATGGATTTGGCTTCTTTGTCAAAAATCAAGTGACCATATGTGTGTGGATTCATATCTGGGTCTTCGATTCGATTCCACTGATCAAAGAGCCTGTTGCTGTTCCAGTACCATGCTGTTTTAATTACTATTGCTTTATAGGACAGTTTGAGATCAGGTGTGGAGATTGCTCCGTAGCACCTTTGATTGTACAAGATTGTTTTAGCTATTCTGGGTTTTTTGTTTTTCCACATGAAGTTCAGAATTGAACTTGCAATGTCTTTAAAAAATTGTGTAGGTATTTTTATAGGGATTGCATTGAATCTGTAGGTTGCTTTTGGCAGGATGGCCATTTTTACTATGTTAATTCTCGCAATCCATGAGAAAGGAAGATCATTCCATATTCTGAGGTCATCTTCAATCTCTTTCTTCAGAGTTTTGGAATTTTTTTCAAACAAGTCCTTCACTTGCTTAGTTAGAATAACTCCTAAATATTTTATATTGCTTGTGGCTAATGTGAAGGGTATGGTTTTCCTAATTTCTTCCTCTGCAAGCTTGTCATTTGTGTATAGGAAGGCTACAGATTTTTAGAGTTAATTTTGTATCCAGCCAATTTGCTGAAGGTGTTTATCAGCTTTAGGAGTTCTCTGGTGGAATTTTGAGGGTCACTTATGTACACTATCATATCATCTGCAAATAGGGATAATTTGACTTCCTCCTTTCCCATTTGTATACCCTTGATCTCCTATTGTTGTCTTATTGCTCTGGCTAGAACTTGGAGTACTATATTGAAGAGATATGGAGAGAGAGTGCAGCCTTGCCTTGTTCCCGATTTTAGGGGAATTTCCTTGAGTCTCTCACCATTTACTTTGATTTTGGCTATTGGCTTGCTGTACGTAGCCTTTATTATGTTGAGGAAAGTGCCTTGTATCCCCGATCTCTCTAAAACTTTAAACATGAATGGGTGTTGGATTTCATCAAATGCTTTCTCTGCATCTAAGGAGATGATCATGTGGTTTTTTATTTTCAGTTTGTTTATATGGTGGATTACATTGATGGATTTCCATATATTAAACCATCCCTGCATGCCTGGAATGAAGCCTACTTGGTCATGATGAATGATATCTTTGAAGTGTTCTTGTATTCGCTTTGCAAGTATTTTATTTAGTATTTTTGCATCGATGTTCATAAGAGAAATTGGTCTGAAATTCTTTTTCTTTGAGAGATAGTAATCGTAATTTAATACTTTCATTGGTTCATAGATTCCTCCCTCCCATTCCATTTGTTTTCTTCTTCTACTAATAAGTAATTTCCATAGTGTGCTAGGAGGCAGAAGTGTGTGTGTGTGTGTGTGTGTGTGTGTGTGTGTGTGTGTGTGTGTGTTGCTTAATGTTAACCAAATTCATTCTTGGTATTGATAATATTGAATCATCTAGCTGTTTCCCCAGCAAACTAATGATAGTAGACATCTGATGAGATAAGAAAATAGTATTTAATCATTGTATATGCAACTTAAAATCATTCCTAACAGTAAAATAGTTTTTAAAACTGTAACACAATCATAAAGCTGTGAGAAAAGCTAACTGTGTTGCAAAAGGTGAAATTTCTGCTTGATGGGACAAAGATAATTCCTCAAAATTATGTCATTTGTATCCTTGGAAATGTGAAAGTTGAATAGGTTGCTACTATTTACATGCTACAAGTATTATTTTAGAAGAATTAAAAGCCTTTATTTTGTCTGACAAATGAAGTAATCTTTGATTTTTACAAGGTGCTGTTATTATGCATATATAATTGTCAAAACATTTTAAAGCGTTCCACATGTTTGGAGTATTTTTAGTGATTTATTGCATTAGTCACTTGTATGTATGTTTGGACACATGTGTGATCATGAGGGTGCCGAGTAGGCCAGAATAGGACACTGTATGTCTTGGAGTTAGAATTATGTTGTGAACTGCTTTAGGCAGATGCTTGGAACTGAACCTGGGTCCTCTGCAAGAACATTCAACAATCTGAGCAGCTGCACTTTGCTTCCAGTTTCCACCTCCCTTGTGAATATTTTCAATAAGCTGCATGTTATGACTCTCAGTGTGAGCAGGGAAAGTAAAGCATGATTTCCCTCCTGAGGACCCTTAAGCAGTTCATCCAATTACGAATCTATAGGATTACAAAAGTCCAACAGAAACCTAAGTAGGTGATAACTGCTTGTAATTTCCTCCTACAAAATGCACTCTGAATTTCATCTTAAAGAATTCAAGTTTAGAAGTACCGAATTCCTTTAATACTGCCAGCATCTAGAAACTACTTTGTAATGAATAAAGACAAAAAACAGTGAATTTCCCCAAATATTGTGCAGAAATGATATATCTAGTTTTAATTAACTTAAGCATGCTGTGACATTTTGTTTGTTTACTTACTGTTTGTTGCAGTACTACTATTTTCATAGGTCCTTTAATTCTTTACACAATTTACTATTGGCCATTTTAAAAATTATTTTAGTTTACAATTTTTGTTTTATTGTCCATATTTTTTTTAAAAAAATCAATTTCATGGATGTTACTATCATGGATATACAATGGCTATAGATACATGAATGAAGACTGCCCAAGATAGACCCTTGAACATTCCAGCTTGAATATGGGAGGGGCTCACAAAGCCCACAAGGTATTGGAAGGTAATGTTTTGTTTTGTTTTTGTAGGCAGGAGGGTAACATTGTTTTCTATGGTATAGTCACTGATACATTGCTCATACTGGAATAAATAACTCAAGTAATCCTAATTAAATGCCCTGGAGAGGGAGAGCAACTAGTTAGGCAGAAGGCGTTCAAGGGAAGAATGAGGGGACTAAGATAAGATAAGAGGGTAAATATAATCAAAATAGTTATACATATATATAGTGTGTGTGTTTGGGGTGGGGAGAAATGGTTTAGCTGTTAACAGCACTTGATGCTTGCAGGGAGCTGTGGAAACCCTGAGTACATGAATCCTGAGTAATTGAATGTGGATTTTGACAGTCACGATTATTGAGGACTCTGAAACCAATTGGCCTGTGTTGTCAAAACCATTTTCCATGTGGGCCAGGCTCAAGAGGGTTGGCAAACATTTCCTACAGAGTCTGAGTGTTCATGAATGACCGACAAGTGTGGGCAAAGGTTAGCAAATGTGGCTTCCCTCCCCCAGGGACTACACCCTACAGAGACTAGCTAACCCGTTTTTCTGGGCTAGTTGTAGAATAGCATTAGGGAGCAATACATGAGTTCAGCTTCCTTGTATATGTGTCTGCTCTCTTCACTGCCTTGCTGCCATCAGCCAGGCAGGGTACCAGGACGCAAAGCCCCGTGGACCAAAGCAGCTGTTCTTACACAGGGCATCTAACTAATGAGTTAGGTTCCCCACTCTGTGCTAGTTTTATGTCAACTTGTCACTGGAGAGCAGGGATAAGAACCTCAGATAAGAAAATGCTTCAATAAGATCAGGCAACAGCCAGGCCTGTAGGGTATCCTCTTCTTAAATAGTGACTGATGGCAGAGAACCCAGCTCATTGTGGTTGGAGCCATCCTTGGGCAGCTGATCCTGGCTGCTATGGAAAGTACTTTGAGCAAGCAATGGCGGTCTGGCCAGTAGGCAGCACCCCTCCTTAACCTCTGCATTCTCCCCTCTTCTAGGTTCCTGCTTTGCTTGAGTTCTTGTAACGAACAGTGCTGTTGAAGTGTGTAAACCAAATGAATGCTTTCTCTTCAAGTTGCTGTGGTCATGGTGTTTCATGACAGCAAAAGAAATTTTAACTAATAGAAGCATTCATATCAGATGGCTCACAAAACTCTTACTCTTGGGGATCTGATGCCATTTTATGACCTCCAGGAATGCCTGCATGTATGTGAACACATACACACACAAACACACATACACAAACACAGGCTTATACACATACATATACATGCACACATATACATACACACAAATACACACACATACACTTACAGACACATAACACCTATACACACAAACATATACACATACACACATGTAGACACACACAAAAACATACATGCTCCTACATCTCTATACATAAATAAAATAATTCTTTAGAAATAAAGTAAAAATTAAAGAATTGATGTGAGAATAAAAGTAGACAAAAGATGGTTAAGATGCACTTACTGCATATATAATATATAATATATATATATATATATGACAAAGATAAATCAAAAGAATCCGTTATATTAACAATGAGGGGGGAAGCATAGTGTCACATGCCTTTAGTCCAAGCACACGAGAGGCAGAGGACTAAGATCAAGGCCAATCTGAAATATATACATATATATATATATTTCTATGAGGTCCAAGATACATAGTGAGACATGTAACAAATAAGTATAATGAGGAAACTCATTTTTAAAAAATCACTATATTTGTTCAGTTAGTTGTTCCTGTATGCTTGTGTTCCATGACATTAGAGTGAAAGTCAGAAGTTTTTTTTCTAGTAAATGCATATTCTTAGCCATTTCCTTAACATTATTATAAAATAAAATATGTATTTACTTTTTAAATTTTTGTTTGCTTTTTTTCTTGGCCTTTTCTTTTATATAATAGACAAGAATTGTGTTTTTATTCAGTCAGATTCATCTTGTAGGATGATTCCATAGAAAAAAAAGTCATCCTAAGATAGTTACCTTATTTATCATATAAAAACAGTTGAGAATATTTCAAACAATAGCAATAAGAGTGTGTAGGTCAACTGAACAATTAAGGGAAAACTTGAAATACAGAAATCTCTGAAGATTGATACATCGTTAATATGTTAAAAGCTTGTATCAGGGTTTAATAAACCAGAGAAACATTTTATCACGATCTTGACTTTTAAGTGAGATACTTTTTACAGATATACTTTATCCTTTAAGTTTATCATTATCATCATCGATGTTTTGAGTATTCACCCGCAACTCAGGCTGAGCTCAGACACATGATGGAGCCAAAGATGACCTTGAACTTCTGCTCTTCTGACTTCCACCACTCCAGAGCTGGGGCTAGGGGTGCGCAGCACCATGCCCAGTTTGTGGCATGCTGGCTGGTGAGGGAGTCAGGACTTCCTGCATGCTAGGCAAGTGCTCTACCAACTGAGTTCCATCCTCAGTCCCTTTTAAGCATCATCTCAGAAGTGAGAATGTGTGCATTCAAGTTTTACCATTTATCTCTCATTCTCATAGGAGAACATTTTATTCTTTTATTTTTTATGTACAAATATAGTAGGATCGAAGTGGCCTGTTATCTTCTGTAAAGAGCGGACATAGTCTTCACATACAGAAGACTGGATTCTAAAGCTAGGATGGTGAATACAAGTGAACCCATGGTTTGACAAGGACAGTGCCTCAGCATAGAATATCTGAAAGAGAGAAACCAGACAGTAACAAAGAGGGGCAGCAGAGTTCCACGGCACTAAGAGCCTCTATCGGCAGTTGGTAACTCTGTTGGAAAGCACACTGACTGCTTGTTTGAACTGGCCACTACCTCCCCCACTTTTCTCTTCATTCATTTTGTTTGGAAACTGTTCTCTCGTCTGCTCTGTCTGCAGCTCATTTGATGCCTGAAAACAGCATAGTTCCCCTCGTTGTGTTTATCACACAGAGCCACACTATGGGAATCTTGGTGATTTCTCATTTTGAAATTTTATTTTTATATATTTCACAGCCACTCTATAAAGTGTAGGGAACTTGGAACATGGTTTTTTTTTTTTTTTTTTTTTTTTTTTTTTTTTTTTTTTTTTGCTGTGGGGCAGCTCATTATTTTTTAGTGTCATGGTCTACAGTGTATCCTGTGTCTGTACTTGAATATCCACAATATCCAATACTCCATCCATTACATCACCAAACTTTTCTTTCTTAAAAAAGTTCTCTTTTCTTGACTTTATATTTCTCATCAACGTGACTTTAACATGCCTCCCACTGGCCAAAGAAATTATCCAAGTACCTTCCCTAATCAGAAGAGTCGTTCAGTTCTCTTAGGTAGCACCTTACTATGTTTTACCTGTACTAGACATTTCCACAGATATTGTCATGATTTAAATCATTGTTACCCTTAGTTTAGCTGACAATGACCTTCTGACTCTTACCCTCTTTGAAACTTTCTTCCCAAGAGTCTTTATTTTGTTTTAATCCAAGGTTGTATTTCTAAAGAGAATACTTCTATCTTAAAATGATAAATGGATTTTCATTTTACTCGTAATATGGTTCAAATTTAAGCACATTAGCAGAAACACAAACAAACAAACATCTTTACTATATGGCCACTGGTCATGTTGCCTTCTCACACCAAGCAGCTCTTTTCAGTGCTTTCAATAGCGTGTTTTACTGAGTCTCTTCCAACACTTTTTTCCCGTTTCCTGTGATACTAAGCTTCTCAACATGTGCTCTCTGTATTAGTATATAATTTCTCTACACTTCACTTTACCCATAATGCAAAAGGCATACATGTAGCTCAAGATATAGCTCAGTGGTATAGTACATTTATGACATGAAAACAGCTATGGTTCTGACTCCCAGAGCCACATAAAATAGGTAAGGGGGCACCTTCCTGTCTTCCCAGTGCTTTGAAGGTGAAGGCAAAGAGGATCTGGAGCTCAAGATCATACTCAGATACATACTAAGTTTAAGTCTGGCACATGGTAAAGGCCCTGACTCTCACAATCTTTCAGGCACCTCTCCGATGACCATTCAAGGCTTAGGTGTCAAAATTGTATAGTATATGTCTAAATTGAGGCTGGGAACCTCACAAACATTGTTTTCTCTGATTTACCAGCTGTGGTTTTCTATAATGGTCTCCTGTCTTACTAGGCATAAAAAAGTTATAATTCACACTACAGAATGTTGACTTCAGTTTCTATTTTACCATGAAAATTTCCACTTATATTTATTCATTATTTTACCTTATTAGTAGGAAAAGAAGTTGAAAATAATTTTAAATTGTAACACGAGAGAATCCAATGTAAATTTTCTAAAGTGTAATTTCTGTTTTTTTGTTTTTTTTGTTTTGGTACCAGAAAATAATGTTATGCTCATTCACATAAAATGTACTTCATATATTCAATTAGAAAATAATTGGTTACCTCCAGAACATTCATGCCACTGTCGTAGCATGGGCATATCCTTGACCACACACACACACACACACACAAACATGTACACACACAAATATATGCACACACACACACACACACACACACACAGAGAGAGAGAGAGAGAGAGAGAGAGAGAGAGAGAGAGAGAGAGAGAGAGAGAGAGAGAGAGAGAGAACAATAAAAACAAAATAAAACAAAAACACAATATTAAATAAAAAACCCATACACAAAAAAACAAGAAAACATGGAAACTTTTTTAAACATTTTTTATTTTTTACATATACATTTATATTATTACACATATATATGATAAACTACCTATAGCAAGCAGAACCATGATACAATCAGGAATTATATAATTTTTACATTTTTAGGTTTTGGCAATTTGTATTTGAGAGCCTTGAAGAAAACATTTTTCCTATCTTAGTGCATCTAAAATTCTGAATGTAAATCAATATCTATCATCTCTCATCATTATCATCTTAAAACATCTGTCCAGACCTAAAACACCTTAACCCCTAAACAACTAAGCTTAATTGTAAAACTAAACTATGTGGTCTTCAACCCTATTATGGACTTTAGAAGGGGTAAAATTGATTACCTGACAATACTAGGAGTGCAGTGTAGCAGCTTCCCAAATGAGAAGATGACAGAGAAAGTTTGTTACCTGAAGAGTCACCCAAAACTCACTATAACATTGGAGCATCTTTTTCAGCCTTCTGGCCCAATATTTCTGCAGACATATTTGCGAGGCAGGAACTATTGAGGATATTTCTTACCCTGTCTTTGTAGAGTTTGGCCCATGACTCTGCCTGCACCCAAGCTTGCTCATTTTTAGGGAGAATTCTGTCTGTGATAAAAATGAAGACATTTTTCCCGCAGTGGTTTGTTTGCCACATTTGAAGCCATCTCTATAAGGAGGTTCTTTGATGCTCATTGTCCTCTTTGGTGTTGGTTGGATGTTGCCAGGAGTTAACCTGTCTCATTGTCACTGAATATTTAAAACATCTTTAAATGTCATTTTCTGTATGTCTCTGAAGTTTTTGAAGACCTTGTCTATTTTACCTTATCTTTCTATAGAATAATATCTATCTGTTGCACCTAAACTGTATATTCTTGTGATAAAAATAGACTAGTAATTGATATGACCATGATTGTATAAACTAAAAGTTAACTTGTATACCTTATTTATCCTAAAGAAACATGTAAACTTTCAAGGAGTTAAATTTTTTTTCCTTCATAGTCCATTAGTTTCACATTAAACCTCCAAAATCAAATGAGTATTTGATAAACCATTTCTCTGGCAGCTGTTCAAGGGTGGTTTGAATGTAATTCATTTCAATTGCTAGTTGAACTGTTGTAATATCCATCATACATATTTCCAAGATTTAATTTAACAAATTTACATTAGATGAAAACAAGTGGAATAATTTATGTGCCACCCAATCCTAGAATAAAAATTTAAATGTATCCTGAAGTCAATCCACTGTATAAGGGAATTTTTCATCATTCTGTATTTAAATATTTTATATGTTTCACTGCCATAAATATTAGCTACTCTCAGTTGTTTTCTACCCCCCACACATATGTAAATGTATATATATATATGTTTCTACATATATATTTAGCATATATGTTTATATGTTAAAATATCATTAAACTTGTTTTTGAAGTAATTCATGCAGTATGCAAAACTAAAACTATGAAAATATGATAAATAGAACTTTGATACTAGCTTTATAAATAATACATTTTCAAAGGTCAAATATAGTTTGTTTCTTACTTCCAGAACATCTCTGGAAGAAATAAACTTGTCTTGATGTTTTCTTTTGTTTTCAGAAAGTGTGCTGATTATGGAAAAGAAAAAAATAGCCAGGAAGCAAGGAAGTGTTAAATTATTCACGTCAATAGGCACATATAAAAATCATCAAATTCAGAACTTTGACACAGCTTTTGTGGTCACTCAGGACAAGAGCCCCAAGAAGCAATATCATCTCAGTATCTCTGTGAAAATGTCATGTAGCCACACTGACTGGGCATGAGGCCATTTTCTCTTTGTTTATTAACAAAGCATTGAATAATCACGGTGGACTCTGAAGGAGTTACAAATATTTGGTGTCTTCACAGTTTACTAATCCTTTCTTCTTTGCATGTGCTCCAGGGAACTCAATAACTACCCCTTCTGTCCATGGGCTATTCCACGACCCAATTCCTCTTTATTGCTGGTCTCTGTGTGGAGCATCCTCCATAATAAGTAGTTGACAACTTTCTAGAATTTTCAGTTTGGGCACCTAATCATCAGCCTTTCTTCTATTGCTTTCATTTTGTAAGCAAGGCTGAACAGGAATCCTCAGAGGCAAGAAAAGCATTTCCTGAATATTCTGGTTTCCTCTGCTATGTTACCAGCACTTCCTTTTAACTACACGAGGAAGCATATCTTTAGCTTGTTTCCAGGAGACTGATGTAACACCTGACAAAATCAACTTAGAGCAAGAGGTCATTTATGCTCATAACTCAAGGGGATATAGTCCATTACAGTGGGAAGATGTGGCAGCAGGTGCCTGATGAGATTGTTCACATGATTCTGCAGTAAGGAAACAGAACAAGAATTTGGGCCCCGCTATAAAACCTCAGAGCCCTCACCCTTCCCACGTGCCCCACTTCCTCTTCCAAGGCTCTATCTCCTAGGGTCCTACAGGCTTTCCAAACAGCGCCACCAGCTGGGACCAACTGTTGAAGCATTCAAATCTATGTGGCCCTTTCTTATCCACACCAGATAGGTACATCTTAAAAATCCAAATCTTTTTTCTATTTTTTTTCAGCCTGAGTTAACACAGAAAAGCCATCTTTTCTGCAAGACAACTCTTTAAATTTTTGAATAAATTACCTTATCCACAACAGTTTCTTGACAAGACCTTATGCTGGCATCCCCAGGTCACATAACACAATTTTCATTTCTATTGTGTTCACCAAAAAGACTTCTCTCCAGTGTGCCACTGCCTGTTATGGAGCACAGCTTTTCTAGTAAAGTCATTAGAGACCTAACCACTCTCCCAGAATAGCACACCTTGCTAGGATTTTCCCATGTGAAGATTGGAAATTCTGCACTGATTATAGTTTCTGGCTTATATTTGTTTGAGGTTTTGTTTTGTTTTATTTTAACTTTACAATGGTCTAAAAATACATGTGTTCAATAGAAACAATATTTTGAAGTTTTAATGTTTATCTTTTACTGAGCTAGCAATATATGGCATAACAATTTCTGACAGTGCAGGGAAGAAAAAAATTATTATTTACTTATGAGCTATTTATCTTCATCATACATATATCTGTGTTTCACCATTAATCATCTATCAATTGTGTGTCACTTATCTTTTTATCTAGTAACTACCTACTTTTTACCCTTTATCATCTATATTTCTTTCTGTCATCTAATCTGTCTGTCTGTCTGTCTGTCTGTCTATCATCTGTCTGTCTGTCTGTGTCCATCTACTGCTCATATAAGTTATGTGTTTGGCTCTTAAATCAAATTGAGACTTTAAGTTTTCACCCCCTCCTATATTGAATCTAACCTCATATAAATAAAAACATCCTAAAGCTCCTACCACTCAGGGAGTAAAAGTCTCATTTACCTAGTTATGTGTGTTTTGATGCTATATTTTAAATATCTCAGACCTTATGATTTCCTTTTTATTAATATGAAATAATTTTAGTCTATCCTACCCATAATTTTTGCCTTCAAATGGTGCAAAGATTTCCTTGGTGTTGGTACAAGGCTTCCTTTGTGGTAAAATTTGCACAATATGCTTTTGTTTCTATTTTTATGTTCACATTTTCACATTCATACAATATCAAAATTGGTCTGATATTGTAAGTTCAGTGTCTTTTATCTTTTTATAAGGTTTATTTTGGCTAATAAGATGTCTGATCTATAATCATGTGTAGATTATTTAACAATCTTCTTGAGGCATTTTATATTTTCTTCCTTATGATTATTTTATTTTATTTTCCTGGACTCAGTTGTTTTTAATACTTTTTTTGACTTCTGATCATTTTTATCACTACATAATTCACTAAAGAGTTACATATGCATATATTATATATACATTATGCACATTTATTTAGAATATTAAACAGATATGTTACCTATTTAGAAAAATAGCTAGAGTATACATTTTTTCTGTGTGTTCTCCCTGTTGCATTCTTACCAGTCAGTTTTTGTGCTGGGATTTTCTGGTTTCCTCTTCATGCAATGTCTTCTCCGTACTTCTGGATCATGCCACATATCTGTGTTATTTATTTGTATTACAAATTTGAGAAAACATTCATTTTTGACCTCATAAATTCCCTTTGTAGCTTTATCTATTCCTTGGTTCAACCTCTTAAGCAAATATCCATATAATCTGCTTACAACTGGAAATTAGGAATTGAGATCAAATGCTTAAACAGCAGTGGTTTAGTGTGCATCGAGAAGAGACACATCAGTAAACACCAGTTATCTGTACTGATAACCAACCCGGTGACAAGCCAGACACCCTAACCTTCTTAGTGTCCATGGCTCTTCATGAGACATCTGCACTACTGTGCCTGAAATGTAACAAGAATAAATTAATAAAAAAAAAAAAGCATCTGAAGACATAAATTCAGTTCTCCACATTGGTTTCTTTATATTAATTGGAAATTTCCTTTTTAGGGGGAGATTCTGATTTAGTAGTTCCTCTAAATGACTAGTCTGCTAATGACGTTTATCTTCCCACTTTTAAAGGTGTGTGTGTGTGTGTGTGTGTGTGAGTGTTGGTGAGCATATATGTAGTGTGTGCTTGTGTGTGTGTGTGTGGTGTATGTGTGTGTATGAGTGTTGGTGAGCGTATATGTAGTGTGTGCTTGTGTGTGTGTGTGTGTGTGTGAGTGTTGGTGAGCGTATATGTAGTGTGTGCTTGTGTGTGTGTGTGTGGTGTAAGTGTGTGTATGAGTGTTGGTGAGCGTATATGTAGTGTGTGCTTGTGTGTGTGTGTGTGTGTGTGTGTGTGTGTGTGAGTGTTGGTGAGCATATATGTAGTGTGTGCTTGTGTGTGTGTGGGTATGTGTATCTGGAGTGTGTGTGTGATACGCATGTGTTTCTAGTGACTGTGCTCAGTCACACTAACACACTCTCTTCTCCCCCGTCCTCCCTCTCACTCTAATTTCTATGGCCTTTTCTACTTTCATGTAATTTTAAGACATAATAAAGTAAAAATATGAGATTGATTTCATTTGGACGTTTTCATTTTACACGTTTGCTCTTTTCATTTTCGTTGAAATATATATGACAAAAGTCTCCAATCAGCCAAGTATTGTGGGACATATCTGTAATTGAGACCTTCCCCCTTCCTGGTCTGAGTAGCAAGTTCAAGGCTAGCTAATGCTATACATCGATATCTTACATTTAATTATTTTTTGTAAAACACAAAGTTAATTGAATTGTACTTGGTTTGTTTGGTGGTTACTCTTTTTATCTTAATGTAGGTTTATTTCTGAATTTTTCACATCTGAGCATTTTATTCTGTTGTCCCTGGATCACAGCAATGACGTAACTAAAGTGCCACATTAATAAAGAATAAAGCATTCAGATTCGCTTTTAACATAAATGATCTGTCACAATAGGTGGCGTAATTATTCCCTGTGATTAAAAACAGCATATGTAAATATTACAAAGCAGAAACCACGTATGGCAGTGTGAAATAAAACTGACATTACACCTAAGGATTCATTAAGTAGGGATATAACAGTTGTAGAATGCTTGTTAAAACATGTAAAGCCCAGAGATCATTATCTTCTAATGCAAAGAGCAGCAAAAACAACAACAAAAGTACATGAGAGTTCATGTTATGGATACTGCAGTGTATGAGTGTGTGATGAGATGCTGGGGGGATGGTTCAGAGGATAGCTTTCTCACATCTCAAGCATGGGCACTGGGACTTGATGTCCATAGTTCCCATGGAAAAGCTTGGTGAGCATGGCAGCCTCCTGTAACATCAGCGTGGCGGAGTCAGAGACTAGGGAAGCTGGCTAACTAGGCTAGCAAGAAATGGTGAGCTCTGGGTTCAGTGAGAGTTCCTACCTTAATAAATAAAGTGGGGAGTGATAAGGAAACAGCACTCAATCTTCAAATGCAAGTGCACATACATGTGTCCACATGCATTTGTAGACACAGACATCCATGCGTAACACTCACACTTGTGTGCACACTCATACTGTATAATTACATGTGCACAGTTGTTTTTCCAATGTGCCATAAACTATTGCTGCCTGGAATCAAATATCAGGTATAATTTTATTGTCTGTGAACCTGCACAAGTGTATGATTTACATATGGATATGGTTGCCCTTATTTATTTCTCTCCATTTATGCATTATTTCATGAGTAGAGTCACACTTAAGGATATGCAAAATGGCAGGAAGATACAAATAAAGTACATAAAAACTATTATTTTTAATTATGAATATAAAGGTGTAGAGGTGTGTGCATGTGAGTGTAAGTGCCCACAGGGGGAAAAATGATATCAGAAAACCTTAGGGATGCTATGGTAGGTTGGATAATATTGATCTCCATAGGCTCATATATTTAATAGCTCAGACATCAGAGAGAAGCACATTTAAGCAGGGTAGTGTGGCTGTGTTGCAGTAGCTGTGTCCTTGTTTAGGGAAGTGTGTCATTGAGGATGTGACCAAGCTAGGTCCAGTGTTTTTCTCTTGTTGTTGCCTGTGAATCCAGATGTAGAACTCTCAGCTACCTCTCCAGTACCATGTCTGCCTGTGTGCTGCCATGCTTCCACACCATGGTGATGACAAACTAAACCTCTGATACTGTAAGCCAGCCCCAGTTAAATTCTTTTATTTTTAAAGGTGTATTTTACTAATTTATTCTTATTACATCTCAATTGTTATGTCATCCCTTTTATCCTCCCATTCTTCCCTCCCACCCATTTTCCCCTTACTCCCCTCCCCTATGACTGTGACTGAGGGGGACCTCCTCCCCCTGTATATGCTCACAGGGTATCAAGTCTCTTCTTGGTAGCTTGCTATCCTTCCTCTGATTGACACCAGGTCTCTCCCTCCAGGGGACGTGGTCAAGGGGACTGACTTTTAAATTCTTCTTCTTTTAAGACATGATTTGTTCTTGGTGCCTCTGCACAGCAATAGAACACTGACTAAGACAGATGAAGTCCATGAAATTATGAGCTGCCCAACATGAGTTCTGAGAACCAAAAACTCAGGCCCTCTGCAAGAGCAGTACACACTCTTACCTGCTGAGTCATCTCTCTGGCCCATGCATGTTTATGCTAAACTGTACCTTCAACTTGAAGCAAATGGTAAAAACAAAATGTAGAGTAACATATAACACTCGGCCAAATGCTTCTGACTGACAACCTCTGTTCCTAATATTTATGATTTTCCCAAATTTCCTGGGACCTACTGCTCTGATGTCTAGTGTGCATTCAAATTATAAAGATGAATAAGGGAGAAATTAATAACCTAACAAAGCTTTAAAATATTTCCTAGTTTTATTTGTTATGATATCAATTTTTTTTTAATATTCATGTGTACAACTGGGGATATAGATCAGTAAAGAGGATATGCTTAGCATGAACAAAGTACGTTGTGATATATATTTTATGTTTTATTATTTTATATACAGAGAGAAAAAGACAAAATCTCATGTATCTAGGGCTGGTCTGGAATGTATTATATAGCTTCGGATGATTGTTGGTCTTGTAGACTCTGGGAATGTACCAGTGCACCACCATTCCCAGTTTCTGTGGTATGGGGATTGAACCCCAGGCTTTGTGCTTAATAGACAAGCACTCTGCCACCTGAAACACACACTCAGATCCACTAGTGTATTTTGGTAACTAATCATTCTATGAAATGATTATTATAGTCAATGAAATAAACATATCCATCACCTCACAGGGTTCCCTTTTTTCTATTTATCTGCTAATAACAGTTTAAATATATTGTTTAGTGTATTCTAAATATTTAGTAATCTGTCTATCTATCATCTATCTGTCTATATGTTTTTGATGTTTCAAGACAGGGTTTCTCTGTGTGGCCCTGGCTGTCCTGGAATTTCTCTGTAGTCCAGTCTGACCTTAAACTCAGACATGTGCCTGCCTCTGCTTCCCTCCCCAAGTGTTATGATTAATTGTGTGCTCCAGCATCACCCTATTAATCTTATCTATGCAGTTACTCTGTCACTTCCTCTTCCCCTGAAATTGACACTTTTTGCCCTTGGATCAACAGCCCCAGCTTTCTCTCCCTCCCAGATTACTGCTTCATTCATTTTCTTCTCTTCTTTGTGTCCAACTACGTCAGACTATATAGGAGAAGGTGGTATTTATCGTATTATCTCTATCTTATGTCAGACTATATAGGAGAAGGTGGTATTTATCGTATTATCTCTATCTTATTCCTTTTAGGGTATCTTCCTGTTTGATCCAGGCCATGTCAAATAACAGTAATCCTTTTAGAAGAAAGACATTCTGTGAGAGTATGTGCTCGCATTTGTGAGTGCTGTGTGTAAGTGTACCACATTCTTCATCTGTTCTTTCATTGATGCCTACTTAGGTGAATTGGCTATCTTGGCTATTTTAGCAAATATTGTTATAGTCAACAGGAGACTGAAATAGCACCTAACATTTCATTTTTATTAATTCTATACCCAGAAAATAATTTTTCAGTTCCATAGTAATTCAAATTTTCCTTTAAAAAAACCCATATTTTTTTTTTTTTAAAGGAAATAGCATGGCTGCTTCTAGGTACAGAGGAGAGAACGTTATTGTAGATAAAAGGGAGACTGTGGAGAGACAGGGACGTCTGGGAGAGTCCAGAGCAGACATGACCCTGACCCTGACTGATCTGGACATGTGGGGAGATAGAGAGGCAAAGGGAGAAGGGAGATGGCGGCCGAGGTGCAGCAACCCAGAAGGCCAAGGTACAAAAGAGCGGGTAAACAAAATGGCTGGATTATGTAGGGAAAACCCACTGAGGGGAGGGCAGCCCAACCTCTCGGCTGGAGAGTTCAGGGTAGGATATTCCAACCATACCCTGTAACAGGTAAGACCTGAGGGATGCTGGGAGCCAAATTTATTTTGATATGTTAAATAGGCACCATGGCCATTTGTCCCAGGGTTTAAAACTTAACAGTGATGTCCTTAGTAGGTGTGCTAATTTAAATTCTAATCAGTAGCATGTGCTTTTTCTCCCTTACTTCACATTCTTAGCAGTATAACAGAATGTTTGCACTTTCTGGTGTGTGTGTGTGTGTGTGTGTGTGTGACACATACATATGTATGAGTTGTTTTTAATGTGCCTATGCATGCATAGGGAAGGAGCTACCATCAGATGTCATCCTGCATCGCTCTTCACCATGGGATTGGATTTCTCACTGAGCCTCCATCTTACTGCTTTGCCTGTACAGTGGATCCCTGGGATTCTCCTGTCTCTGTCCCCACCCCCCGCTCCACCCCAGACCTTGGGCTAATGCTCATCTACAAATGGGATCAGTCCTCATGCTTTCAGGACAAGCACTTTAACAGTGAAGCCATCCCCCAAGACTCCCCAGTTGTCCTTAAGAAAGTGGCCATTCTTGTGAGTGTGAGGTAATGGCTCCTTGTTTTGGTTTGCATTTCTCCGATCATTCTTGATATTGAAGATTGTCTCATATATTATCGCAATAACCTTCAGTTTGCTATAACTGTTATCCATATGTATGCCTTCTGTACTGAAACGTGTATTAACACCTTTGCATATTTTAGTTATTTGCTTCTTTGATAACTTAAATTGTCATCCAACTGAGTTTCTCATATATGCATATATACAACATAGATCACATGTCTAGTTTAAAACTGGTTCCTTCCATTTATATGCCTCCTCTTCGGTGTGCTTGCTTTTGCTTCTGCTTCGGTGTGCAGAAAGCATTGAGTTTAATACAGTTGTTTTAGGCTGTTTCATCTTTGTTGTTGTCGTCGTCTTGTTTTGTGTTGTCTGTTTCCTGTGAATGTATGCTTTGTGAGTAATCCCGGGGGCTAGAGGGCTGTGTCACAGCTATGAGGACAGGACTCCCATTAGGTGGCTCAACTGCTTATGAGTCCAGCTCCGGAGATCGGATGCCTTCCTCTGGCTTCTGTGGGCATGCATTACATGTGCATACACACTTGCACAACACGTAATGAAAGAGCAGATGTTGGTCTTCACCATGGCACTGTTACGTGGTACAACCTTCAGAAATTGTGCTCGGCTAAGGCGTCTACCTGTCACTGGAGCACGCTGATGTCCAGTGTTTTGTGAATGTGGTCTTCCGCTTTCTGTACCCTGACAGGGAGCTTAAGGTCTGCTCCATCCACCACATGCTCATTTCCGTGATAAGCTTTCTCCCGTGAGGCCCCAAATCTACAGGGATAACCAACTAAAGACAGAAACAATCATGAGGTAGAATAGCCCTTCTGTCTTTACAAGTCGAGAATGTCAAATATTTGTTCCAGTGACAGAAAACCGAGTAGCCCAATCCTGAGAGATTCCCTCCACACTCTTCCATTGCTTCCTATCTGAAAGCAGTTTCATTCTCAACCTCAGAAGTCTGCAAAGACAAATAGAAGTGCAGAGGCCTTTGTTAAAGTACAGTGGGTCAGTATCCCTCAGCTTGCCATAGTTGATAAAAATAACCAGTCTTTAATTGAGAGACAAATTCTAATTATGTTTTCATAAGCGAGATGCTAATAAACTTAGTCATTTTTAAACATGTGTGTGTGTGTGTGTGTGTGTGTGTGTGTGTATTCATCTACATAGGCACATGTGTGTGTGTGTGTGTGTGTGTGTGTGTGTGCCTGTGAAAACCAGAGAGCTTCACCTTGGGAACAGTCACCCTTGTTCTTGTTGTTGTTTGGTGGGTTGTTTGTTGACAGGGTTCTCCTTTGGAACCTATGGCTTGTGGATGAGCCGAGGCTTGCAGGACACAAATCCCAGGAATCCTCTGTCTCTACATCCTTAGTTGTAGCATACTTTGCTGTCTAATGTGTGTTCTGGAGATTGAATTCAAGTTCTCATGGTTGTACAGCCAGAACTATACTGACTGGGTGTCTCTCCAACCAAAATGGTTTAAATTTAATCCTTCTAAGAAGGCTTCTGCTTCATAATTTGGTAAACAGTTATAATAATCATGGCAAGTATATGTAATTACTCTTCTAATCTAATGAATATTTGTGTATCATCCATATCTATGCAAATATATACATAAATATAGTAATGTATTGTGCCACATGTTATGTATCCTAACTATAGGTATATTTTATGAATAATACTTCTCATAGTAGAAAATCCAGTTGATGTTAATCATTTTATCTGTACATGTCAGTTATGGTGCCAATAAAAATGTTAGGCTATCCAAATAGCTCTGTAAATAAAATCACTTGCCTCAGTGCCTGACACCCAGAACGATCCCCAAGACCCACATACTGGAAGGAGAAAACTGACTCCTGAAAGTTACTCTCTGACCCCCATTTGTGTACCATAACATTCACATGCTTTTTTATACATATGCGTACATATTCACACACAACAACTTAAAAATAAATTTATTATTTAAAATAATAATTTAAAATTAAAATTTAATAAAATGTGAAATGAAATACAGTGTGTATGTTTATAAAGGTTTAAATCCAAATAAGATTTATTTGAACTTAACCAGGAATGTTCAGCTTTCATTATTGCAGTACATTAGGTTAAAATGTGTTTGCCCTAAAATAAACACAATGGAACCCCATGGGCTCAAGAAAGTATAATGAGAAATATATGATATGGTGATAAGAGGTAGCATTTCATTCAACTGTGACATAGTGTATCTCTTTGGATTGTGGACTTCGCTTGTCAGCTATGAAATGCCAGCCACTATTGCTTGACACACTCTGATCCCTAAACAATGAAAAGAAGCAAAGAACATTGTTATGTTATTCATTTTAAAGGACACTAAAATGATCTAGAGACTATTACCATGTCTGGTCCATTTTTAGAGTAAGTCCATGTAGAGAATTGTTAAAGAGAACCTCAAACTTACTCTTTTAAAATGTGATGGATTATCCAGCATTATTGTCAGGCATACAAGCTAACTCACATATGAGAAATTATAAGTTATAACAAAATGACTAGTTGATATTTTGTTCCCAAGTTTGAAAGATGGGTGTAAGTTATCTTTGATTGTACACATTTATAAGCGCGAAAATCAGTGGGTTCCATAGACGTGGCCACCAAATAGTTAAAAACTTGTGATCATAAGAAAAAAAAGTAAGATTATTTACAGAGTTTAAGTTCACTTAGTCTAAAAATAAGGACTATAAAATAAACATAGACATAATACTAATCTGATAATTCAATGTTTTCAAATTGACAGTTGTTGGTATCTACTGATTAGTCTCTTTGCCTTCCTGAGTTCTAAACAGAAGCCAAATGCAATACATAACTTGGAGTTTTCTCAAGTTAATTTATCAGTGAAATTAAGCCTTTATCTAATAAAATGTTTATTTGGCTTCAGGCATGAAATTTGCAGATAGTCAAAAACAAGTTTGCCACAACAATGACAATAAGCCTCAAAGTATTTTGAAAATTAATATTTATGAAGGACAAAAGGTTATTTTTATAATTTTGCAATTAAATGTCTATTTTCTATTCATAAATAGAAAGTGATTAATGAATCAATATTCATGCCATTTTCTGCCTGCCAGTTAAATCCTACCACGGGAACTTATTAGTAGCCTTACTTGTTAAAGAACCAGCAGGACGGGACCTTCCATTCACTACTTTTGCTATAATCTTTCCTCTGCCTAAAGTTTCCCTGCTCTCCAGCCTGAAGAAGTTTTTCATATCCTGTGTTCTCCACACTTTGTCCTTTGCTTTCTTCTTTCTCCTCATCCTTTATTGACTTGGTGTTAAGTAGTGAGCTGACGGGAGTGAGCAGAGGCAACTGGAGCTGAAGCAGAGCGCAGGGAAGGAACACCACTCTCTCTCTCCTCCCTGCCTCAAAAAGCACTTTAGTGACCGAGTCATCTTCCCAACCATAGAAGCCACTTGGCTTCTGATTTGAGGCTGAAGCTCAGCGTCTTCAGATTGTGAGACTGACATGCACACTGCTCTGCGGGGACAGGACCCAGGATCAAGGCTCTTATGGTCTAAGGATTCTATTAAAGTAGCGTTCAGAGTGGAAGGACATTTCATGTTCTGTAGTCTAGGAACCTTCCAGAAGTCCCCTCTTCATTTTTGTCACATAAACAGAAGACAGGTTGTACAATTGCTGTATGGCATCATCAGTGTTACTGAGGCAGGGCCAGAGCAGAGCGTTTCAAAGGAAAAGCATCCAAGAAAGATGACCTACTCCTGCAAATGAGGACATGGAGCCCAGAGTTGAGATAACAGCTGTATTTATGGAAAGAAGAGGGAAGATAGAAGGAATACATAAAAGGAGCCATTGTGGAATTCAGCAAGGGTCTGAAGGAAGGCTAGAAATGGGCCATGAATTAGAAGTGAACAAAAGCACACTGATGCCTTCTTTTCCCACTGTTTCTTTAAAAGCACATACATCACCTGATGGTATCTCAGCCACAGGCCGACCGAAGAGGATGACAGTCAGACTAAGCTAAGCAGACAAGCCACACTGCTACAGGGAGCAGGTCTAGAAACGAGTTTTATGATTTAGCATAGATGTCTTTTCTCTTAAAAGAAACAATCTTGGCTTATATTTTATTCATAGAAGCCACTCTTTACTCTGTTGCCTTGAGTGATTTGGGCTGTGTGTGGACTGGATAAGAGTATTTTAGCTTTAAATTCACCTGTGCCCTTGAAAAGGCAGTGTGGAACTCGTATTTCCACACTCTCCTGCCAGCTACCATCTGAGCCTGTCTGAGTCTCCTCCTAAGATCATGCTCTGGTGCTATTGTTGAGTTAAAACTGTTTAAATATATACCTGCCTCACCAATAGAATTACCTAGTACTTCAAGAAGAACAAAAAGCAAGAGGCATCTCTGCATTAAGATCATTTGAAGTGTATAAATTTCCCAATTTACCTCGATGAGGAAGGAAGGTGCAGGGTTTTACTAGTAACGAATAATCATGAATATACTAAACAGGAAGTCATGTTATATAATTTTAAACATGATAAGTATAAATTTCTTGCTCTGTTAATGACAATTGTCTGTCCTAAGTTCACTCTTTTGTATACCAAATTTAAAAACATCTAAATAGAGTTTCAAGGAGAATATTAACTGTTTTCCTAAGATATCTTTACCTAGAATCAACTGTTTACCTCCCTAACCGTAGGTTAGTAGAACACCCAAGCCATAGTCAGTGAAGCTCCTCTTTCAGTCAGTGGCTTAATTGGCCAACGAGCAGAGAATGCACGCCTTGACTACTTAGCAGTGCGTGGGATGTCTATATCATCACTTTTGCCTTCAAGGCTCAGGGAATATATATAAAGACACACACACACACACACACACACACACACACAAAGTATATTCAACGACTCAGCCACTATTCAATGAAAATTCATTCCTGTAAATTCAGTACACAGGAAGTGCCCAATGCCCATCAACTTTCTGCGTGTTTGCTGCTAACTTGTACTCTTGCCTACTGTGAAGCACAGGCCACAAGAGGGACAATGTACAGGACAACGGTCCTGAACAGATAAGAAGACCATTGACACTTTGTAGTTTTACTGAAAGGCAATGTGCTCCTTAAACTAACAGGGCATTAAAAAAAAAAAATAAACAATGTCTAGTTGTCCAGCAGAAAATGGTTACATTTGGTACTAGGGCAATCGATTTATGGTTAAGTTGCTTCTAATGCACACAGGGCATCTTGGGTTTGAATTGCCTGAACATACAACATAGAAGGACACAGAGTGGCCTTGTCTGTAATCTTGCAGTTCCTGCTGGGTAAAGCGGGGTGGAAACAGAAGAATTCCTGGGAGTCTGTGGACCACCTAAAAGGCAGATTCATCTCAAACAAGGTGGATAGTGAATGCACATACCTGAGGCTGGTGCCTAACCTCCACACATGTACCGTGGCATTGTGTGTGTGCGTGCGCGCGCACACACACACACACACACACACACACACACACACACACACACACAGAGAGAGAGAGAGAGAGAGAGAGAGAGAGAGAGAGAGAGAGAGAATTGTAAGAGCTCTGAGACTATCCCCAACATTCTGCTACTGTTGTCGCTAAAACAAAGGAAAAGAAATGAATAAAAGAAACCACATACTGGAAATAGTTTTCCAGAATTTAGAGCCTCTGTGGCAAGGTGACAAACTAATACAGTGGTGACAATCTGAGACTATGAACCTGACTAAAACCAACAAGTTTCCTAAGACCATAGACATGGCTTCTTTGTTCGTTTGTTTGTTTTTTGTTGTTGTTTTTAATCATGTGTCTATGTGTCTCTATGGATATGAGACATATGGTCCTGTCTATGTGTACATGAGGGCAGTTGGCTGTGAAAGCCAGAAGCGGGTATTAGATGCTCTCCAGTTAAAGGTAGAGCTTATTGTTAGCCACCACCCAACCTGGGTGTGAGGAACAAAAGCAAGAAATTCTCTTGATCACTGAACAGTGGATAATTGATGTAGTTCAGTGAGAAAAAAAGATGAAATATTCGATTAGCGTGGTAGAGACAGAGAACTGTAACGTTATATGAAGAATTTAGGATGTTAAAGTCTTGCGTTTGAATGCAGTGGGGGAATTATGTACATTATGTTTTAGAGGCAAAATTCAGGAGGATTTAAAAAAAAGAGATTATGTATAATACATCTGACTTCATCAACCAAATGAACAGTTTATCTTGTCTGCAAAACTCTTCTCTGGGACTGAAGCACGCCTGTTGATTGCCTTAATGTTTAGATGACTTGGGGTTACTGCAGATAAGGTTAAATGCTTGGAAATGTGACTGTCCCACAAAGAAAGCTTTTGTTTTAGAGTCATGAAGAAGGCTCAGTCAATAAAGTCCTTCCCGAACAAACACAAGTACCTGAATCTGAACCCCAGGAAACCACACTGGAAAAGTAGGTGTGATCCTGTGTGCCTGTAATCTCCATGTTGGGGAAGCAGAGCCCGGTTGTTCTCTAGGGCTTGCTGGCCACTCAGCCAGGCTAAATCTTGCCTGAGAAAACTTGCCTGAGAAGAAATGAGGAGTGCAGTCGGTCACGGTGTTTACTTCCAGCACAGAGACTCTTCCATGAGCCCTCTTTCTTAGAGGTCGTTGGAAATGAAAGCAGAGTTGCTTTTCAAGAGCAGGTCCTTGCTCATGCTTGACAGCTGCACACAGGAGCCAAAGTCTCCAAATGGCTCTTTGATGAACACCACAGTCAGTGCAGAAGAAGCCCACAGAAGCCTCGGGCGGGAATCTCTGAAAGATGCCTCACTGGGTCAGTTTTACGTTTAGTCCAGAGTCGTCAGATTTCGATCTTGTTAAGTGCTACCAGCCATGACTTTGCAAAAATGATCTCTTTGAAAAACACTTTTAAAAACGTGTTTTCCAGTGGCTGTCTGTAATTTAACATTTAATGTGGGTTTTAAACCACTCTTGAGCCTTACGATCCTTCAGGTTTGCTGCTATATCTTCTTCATCTCAGAGTAGGGATGAAAGAAAGAGAATGCAATTGCTTTCTGTTCTTAGGCAACCTTTTTACCCCACACTGAAGTAAACACAAAGAATGTGTGTGGTGTGTCTTATAGGGTGTGTGTGTGTGTGTGTGTGTGTGTGTGTGTGTGTGTGTGTTTCTGTGTATAGATGTGGACTGTGTGTGTGTTTGTGTGTACACATGTGGGATGTGTGTGTTCTTTTTTTATCACCTACATCTTTTGTGTGTATGTATGTGTTTGCTCAATTGTTTTCTAAGACCTTCACAATAAAATCTTTGTTACTACCAGCAGTTGTCAATGTTCATACACTATACCCTTTCTCATATGAGCAATTTTTAAAATCTTAGTTACAGTGAATGAACCATGTGTGATATGAGATGTGGTCATTCAAGTCTGAAATACGACAGTGCAATCCAGATTGCATGAACGAAACCTTTCCTATACTCTATCACTATGTCCTGGAGAATGCTTCTGGCTCAATCATAACAACAAAGTGGTTGTGCCATTGCTCATGAGAACATATGAGACTCACTATAAACTACTGGAGTAAGTTCTTGCTTCTTTTGAAGGTTCACGTCAATTGTAAACTTGTCAGGCACTAAAATCACCTTAGAGACATATCTGTTAGCCTGTCTCTGAGAGATTACATAGGTTAGTGGAGGTGGGGTGGCCTAACCTACCTGTGTATGGCATGATTCTACCCAACACTGGTTAGGTACACAGGCCTAAAAGGAGGAAGTGAGCTGAGCAACAACATTCACCTCTCTCTCTGCTTCTTAACTTCAGAAGCAATGCCACCAGATGCCTCACATGCCTCTTGCCATGACTCCCTTGCCAGGATAGGCTGTACCTTCAAAGTTTAAGACAAAATAAACCTGTCATCCCTTGGGTTGCATCTTGTCAGTGTCATCACAGCAAGCAAAAAGCCAACAGTTAGACTAAGGTTGCATGCACATAGTTTGAGAACAACCAGGACATTTGTCAAATAACCAAAGGAGTCTGTAGCTCGGAGCTTTAATGCTTCTTGCCTTCAAATAATGTTACAGTAAAAAAAAAAAGACGAATTGGCAAGCATGTCTAATCACTTGATTTTAAAATGTGGGCTTTTCTTCAAAGTATTAGGAAAATACAAGTGAAAAATCCCAAACTAGTTGCACAGCAGCATTTTACCTTGAACTTTAATTTTTTTCAGTTAAAAAAAACCACAATTTATTTTATGTAAAGCAATACAAATTACAGACAAATCAATGCTAGAGCAGAATGCTTCATTATGACTTTAGATAGAAGAAATAGAGGGGATTCCGATTACAAAATCTCTGTTCCCCAATTTTGTCCTTAAGTTTCGTGGATCCTAATTTTTGGCATCCTAGGACCCTGCAAAGATGGTTGCCTAAATATATTGTTCTCTACTATGGAACCAAGAATTCCCTGACTGTTTCATTCACATTAGTATCTCATTCAACTCTTACCTGTTCTTTCAGGACCTTAGTCCTTGCTACCACTCTGGAAAGCAGAACCTGCAAAGAAGGGCTTGATTTCCTGCCTTTCCTCAACAAGGCAACCTGTGTTAACCCCTTTTCTTAATGCTGTGCCCAAAACAATGACAACAAGAAACTTGGGGGAGCTTTTTGTGTGGCTTACCCTTTGAGAGGATTTAGTCTACTGTGGCAGAGAAGGCATGATGGCAAAAGCAGAGGCTGGTTGTTTCCATTTCAGTAGCACACAGGAAGCAAGAAGTGCACAGGTGGAGGGGCCTAGCTAAAAAGCCTCAATGCCTTCATCCTATAACACAGATTTCCCAGGAGACTCCACCACCCAAAAGGTCCAGTACTTCACAAAACAGTGTCACGAGGTGAAAACCAAGTGTTCAAATATATGAGCCTGTAAGAATATTTCACATTCAATGCACAGGCTGCCTAAGACAGACTTGTTTGGGTTTCTTTTACAGTTTCTCCCATCAGTATGATTTGTATACTGTTAATCCCCCCACCCCGAAAGAAGAGTAAAAACAAACATCACTTAGAATTTTTAATTTATTTTTGGATAAATTCATACATAATAATAGCCCTTCATTTCCTCCTTCTAACAGCATGGTTCTCTCCCAATTTCATATCATTTTTATTACAAACAACACATTAAGTCCGATTAGTACTGCTTATGTGACCACAGGTACGAGGTTATTTTCTAGATACTGAGCAAATTCTCAGTGGCCATACCAAAACAAGAATAATTTTCATTCCCCAGACAGTCACAAACTCCCAAGAACTCTTCATCTAAAGGGGGGCCTCCCGAGCTCCTCTCACACCCTGGCTGGGATTTGGGCTGCATTAAGCTGCCTTGGAAAACTTCACCACCCTCTCCTACAGGAAGGGAACAGGATTGGAGCTAAATATTTCAAACACATAAAGGCAACTTTTAATGTATATTTACTCATGTTAAATTATAACGAAGCATTTAGTAAAATACATGTGACATTCAAGTGAACACCAAATGACTTTACTTTATGCAAGCCAACATTAAGTTAACTCAATAATATATGAAAATGTTCAACGTTTCCAAGATAAGCAATACAGGAAAATTATGCTGTAATCTCACCAACACATCACGGTTAAAAAATCATTCTTAAATGAAAAGATTTAGGCAAATAGAGTAAAGCCTGATTTAAAGTCAATTATTTTAAAAGAATTAGAGAGAAAGACAGTCACACCAGTAGTTTCATTATGTGTTTTAAATTAATGAACAAGGGAATGCACTAAAGTGCAGGCAGGCATAAACAAATAGCTTTTCTTTTAAAACACAGTGCTTACTAAAGTTTACCTAAGCAGAACACTGAATGTTCAACATGACCAGTCTATGAATGGTAACTTTTAGAATTATATTTTAAAAAATTTAAAGTTAAGAATAACTACAAGGAACTGGTGGCGAATTAACACCCTGATGCATAATATACCTTTATGTTTATTAACTTAAACCAATTAAATAGCTATTTAAATTATTTAAAAACACAGTCTTGGTTTAAAAAATCCCTTTGTTTTCTACATGCATTTCCCAATATTTTCATACTGCCATTGAAGATAAAGTAATATTTAGCTATTGGAAAGATGAAATTATACAAGCGATCAGTTAATTGGCCCAAAGAATAACACCATTAACACTGTACAAAAATATTTTATTTTGCCCTCTTTCTAATCATGTTCAAGAGATGTTTATAAGTTACTTGATTATTACTTTTTATTTATATTGATTCTGTGATCAAGCTAAGGGTACCCAGAACTTATACTTCTTTAGCAAACATTTATGCATGTTTACTAATATACATACTAATATACAGTACACAAATATACATATTGAATTCATACAAAGAAAAACAAAGGCATAGAGTCTGATGGGCTTTACTTGGTAATGCTAGATAATTGTTCCTTCAAATCATAGCAAGGAATTAGGGGACATTGCTTGCTACTAGAAAAGTAACGTGGCTTCAGTCTTATAACATTAGTACTTACCAGCTAGATAAATTGCTATCAGAGAGGATAGGTCATATAGCCACATGCCAGCAGCAGATAGTCATTACAGTGAACTGAGGAGTCCTCAATCCTCAATAAAAGCTATTCAATGAGCATAGAAATTGTGCTTGTTTGCATACTGGAATCCTAGTATAGGAAGAATTGGGAGACATGGCCTTATTAATGGAAGGATGTTACTGGAGGTGAGGTTTGAGGTTTCACAATCCCACACCATTCCCAGTTAGTTCCCTTTGTCTCATACTTGTGGATCAGTTGTATATTTGAGCTATGATGCCTGCCTGTTGCCACACTCTCAGTTATGATGATCATAGACTAACCCTGTGAAATGGTAGGCATCCAGTACACTGTTTCTTCTATAATTTGTTTTCATTAGGGTGTCTTCTACCAACAATAAAAAAGCAACTAAGATAGAAGTTGGTCCCAGAAAGTAGACTATTGCTGTGACAGATCTGACAGAGTTTACTGTTTTGAGGAATGTGTGAGATTTGGGTACTTTGGAATAGAAAAGTAGTTAGACACTCTAAGCAGGGCTTAGTGGATCATCCCAGTAGGAGCTTCGAAAAAATAGTGCTGAAAGCAATGCAGACTATGAAGACTGGTTCAATAGGTTTCTGAAGCAACTGAGCTAGAGCCTATTCTTGTGATATTTTGGCAAAGAATGTGGCTGCTTTTGGTTCTTGCCTTAAGAGTCTTTCTGAGGCTAAACTAAAAAGTTCTGCAATATCTTCATTGGCAGAGGAGATTTCAAGACAGCCTAATATTGACTCTGTTCTATGGCTATTTGGGATTACTCTTATGCAGATCTACAAAGAAAAAGAACAAATGAGACAAAAAATAAATACAAAATTTATAGTTTGAGGAGGAAAAAAAAGCACCAAGAAATGTAGGGATAGAACCAAACCTCTGCCAAAGGATATATAGAAAGTTGATATGATATGAAATAAAGGGAGTGGTATTCTCAGGACAAGACCTCATCTATATCATTCCACAGTTTGTGAAAAAGAAAAGCTTAAAGAGTTCTCTGCTGCTAAAAAAAAAGCAATGACAAATAAAAGTTAATGAAAATGTAACTTAAGAAGAGGGACATGCTGCATTCCAAGCAGGCAGCCAAACTCGGCAGCATTGGCCATATGGCTCTGGCTTTCTTAAAGGGTACATAAGTATCCCTGATTCTTAGACCTCTGCTTTTAAGGAAAGCCACTTCAGTCAGGCCTGTGGCAATGGAGAGTCCCTGTGTGGAAGTTCCCAGAGGCCTTTGCTTCAATCTCTGAAAGTGAAGACTGGATCACATTGGATACCCAAGATGTTGAAGACACCAAACCATGGGATATCTGTTAAGGAGATCTGAATACAGGAAGTGAAACCAGCCCAAGAAAGAGAAGTCTGTTATCACACAGAATCTGGAAGAATGAGGACATCCCTTTGATAGCAGACACAAGATTACAGGACTTGGAATTTGCCTTACTGGTTTTCAGTCTTTCTCTGGTCTGTATTTTTCCATTGTGCTCCCATTCTTCCATGTTTTGATCAGTAATGTATATTCTGTTGGGAGTATGCAATTTGCTTTTTAAAGGGGATTATATTTAAGAGATTGCTTTGGCCATCAAGGGAGAACTTGGACTATTAAACAGTGTTGAGACTGTAAAAGACTATGGGGATTTTTAAGTTGGACTAAATGCATTTTTGCATTTTAATATGGGTACAAGCCTATGGGGTGAGGGACTTAGGTGGTTTGATGATAATAGCTTCCATAGGTTACTTCTTTGCATACTTGGTTCCCAGTTGGTAGAACTGTTTGGGAAGGATTAGGAGATGTGACATCATTTGAGAAGGTAAGTCACTGGCTATTGGCCTTAATTTTAAAATCACATGCCCTTCTCCAGTCAGCTCTCTACCTTGTGTTTGCAGATCATGATGTGAGCTCTCAACTATTGCTTCAGTGACATGCCTGCCCACCTGCTGCTATATTGCTCCCCACCAAGATGATTATGGACTCTAAAGCTCTGAAACTGAAACCCTCAAATAAACTTTTTCTTCTATAAGTTTTCTCAGTTGTCTTGTCTTATACACAAAAGCCGTGTAGACAGATGGGGTAAGATAGAAGTGACTGGAGAATATGGGAACTTCACATCTTACTGAGAATGGATAAAAGCTCATTTACTTGAGTTTTAAACTGAATAAGTTAGTTAAATAAAAAGCTCATCTACTATTATATCTTAGGGGTTTTTCCTGTTTCTGTGGAAAGATACCCTTAAAAGCAAGGCAAAGAAGAAAAGAAAGAGTTTATTTTAGTTCTCAGTTCATGGTATGGCTTTCCTGACGAGGAAGGATGTCAAAGCAATAGCAGTTTACCTCAGCCAGTCACATTGTATCCACAGTCATGCAGGAGAGACCAACAAGAACTGTAGTGGTCTAGCTTTCTTCTTTTTATGCATTCCTTCATCCTGAGCTAAAGAATGGTATTACTTACTCTTATAACTTCTCACCTCAGGTGATCTAAGCAATATAATCCCTTCAGGGTATGCTTAGAGAGTAATTTTTTTACAGTCATGCTTGGCAGCTTGCTTTCCAGAAGATTCCAGATCAGATTAGGTCAGGTGCGTAAGGCTACCCATCACAAATTAGGGTGTGTAGGTGAACATGAGAGTCTAATGTTTTGTAATAGCCTAGGTTTCATCTGTGACTGTAGAGGAAAGTACTCTAACCTTGCTCATTCGTGGAGAGAAGTCTCACTTATGTTAAACTACAATTCCAAAAGAAATTATCTGAGTCTTTTTCATGGGTGAAGGCTTCTTTGTTTCTTCTTCCTTAGATTCCAAGTAAAGCACCTGGGTAGAGTTGGAAGTTCCTTAAGATAATGATGTGGAATTGATGGCTGCCAGCCCATATCTCTCTGCCTGGCTCTCTAAGTAAAGTTTTCTAGGAAACCAGAGACAACCTTGTTCCATGAATTGTCTGTGGCTGTCCGTGCAACAAAGGCAGAATATCACAAGAGTACAGATGGCACAGAAAGCCTAAAATACTTACAGTCTGGCTTCGTACAAAGAAAACAAAGCCAACCTCTGACTTCAGACATCATACAGTTCACAACATGGAGGATTCTCCACACATCTTTCCTCTTTTGAATTTTTGCTTTTTATTCTTTCTTATACATCAGATATACCTGGAGTCCGTTATCTTCTGTGTCGATGTACATTTTAGGTATTCAGTGAAATTCTGTCCTTGGCGCCTCACGCAAAATTGCTTGTCCAAAAATTTCAGGACTATTCTTACAGCCATGGAACATTCTTAGGTTATAATCATTCTTTTCAGAGCATGGGATTGCACCAATTGTTTTTATTTTTTTTTCTAGCATTGGGTTGCTCCTTATGGTCTGTCCCCAGTTCCTGTTGATGAGTTGTTGAGATAACTGTCAGTCTAGCTCATGCTCTTCAAAGAGCCATTTTTCTTTTTGTTCAACTCTGTCCTCTGAAGACATTTTTCCTCTTAAGTTTTTTGGTCTTTATTTTTCCTTTGGGGATGTTTCAGTTTAGTGTGTTTGGTTCCACTGGCTTCTTAGTAATATTGTATAGGGTACATAGATTTCTTGATTCTATGATTATTACCATCTTTCAGATCTAGAAAATTCTCTGCCATTTCTTTGCTTGTATCACATATTGTTTTGATGAAAATCAACTTAAAGGGGAACGCTTACTGTAGCTCACAATTCTGGCTTCTAACCTATCATGATGGGAAAGTGGCAGGTGTTTGAGACATCTGCTCACATCACAACCACAGTCAGAAGCAGAACAAGAATGATCACATATTTTGTGGTCAGCTGGCTTCTGCTACTCTATACAGCTCAGGGTCCAAAACAGGCAATGGCACCACCTACCATAAAGATGGATCTTCCCACCTCAATTAAAGCCATCAGGACAGTACCCTCAGATATTCCCACAGACTAGTCTGAACTTCACACTCCCTCATCGGCATGCTTTTCCCAGGTGACCACATCAAGTTGACAATTAAGATTAAGCACTAGAGCCACCAGATAATGTTTGGTTTGTGTTTGAGGTCTCAGATTACATTTCCTAGACCTGTTTTCGTGACACCACAGTTACTAACATTTCTTGTTTGTATTCCTATATGGCTCATTTTAGACTTAACTTTAGATCAATTTTTAAGTATATAGTTGTAGATACCAAGAATACCTTAACTAACTTGAGTTTGTTATTAAACACACTCATGATCCATAAGAACTATATTTTTTTCCAGATTTTTCCAAACTGATACAGCATCATTCACACTTCCCAATTTTCTATAGAAATCTTTACATCGAGTCTTTCTTTCTTCTTTCCTTCCTCCATCATTCTCCCCCTCTCTTTAATCCTATCTTTTGTCCTATTCTTTTCATTGCATCTGTATTATGTTGTGTGTTTGTTCATGTGTGTGCAGGTGCATGTGTGTGTATACATGCATACACAAGTGGAAAGTCACATAAATGCCACAGGATGTCCTCCAGTGGTTTATCTCCTACTTTAAGACAGGTTCTCTCTAGCCTAGAAATCACTAAGTAGTCTAGTTGGCCAGTGAGCCCAAGGAGTCCACCTGTCTCTATCTCCTTAGAGCATGGATTACAAACACAAGCCACCATGACAGGATATTTGCACTGGTACCAGGGTAGAAAGCCGTGTCTTCCCTGAATGTCCTCGCAGTTCTGGTTCTTTTTTGTAAGACACTGTTTGTGTCCTTCTGTAGTTGGCGTCTACTTATTTTTATCTAACTCCTGTACATTCTATTGGGCTTCTATTTCCATTTCTGACTTTCATTTAGTTTTGCATATTCTCATAGAGTCTGTCACATATTGCCTAGTTATCTTTGATGTGATGAATCTTCTCTCTGAAAAAGGCATTTTTAAAATTAATTGGCAACCATTTTTTTAAATGAGAGTGTTCTATGCTACATCAAATTCAGCAGCTGATACAGGCAATTCAATAACAAGACTAATTGTACCCACACCAATTACTTCCCTTGACTCATAGTCTGGGGTAAACTCTTCAGGCACTCAGCTTACCAAGAAAATAGTCACATTAAACCTTACTCCTTAAGGGAATTCTGACTTTGTTCCCCCCACTCTATTCTCAGAACATCCATACTAGGAAATCAAATAACTTCAGGGCAAAACTCAGAGTTTTGAACTGACAGAAATCCCAGCTTCATTGTCTCCTCCTCTCTGCCCTGTTGTCTACAAGAAGCTTCTTAGTTGTTATATGCAGAGGTAACTCAATGTAACTTTCATCTCAAAGAAAATAAGAGAGTTAATTCTGGAGCCAAATGGACCATGGCCTAAGAAAACAGATTTACGTTACTCCAAATTCCATGTTCCAGTGTGGTAACAGTTTGATGAAGTGTCTGTAGTAACAGAGCAAAGAAAGTCATAAATAAAATCACTTTTCAATTATATTGTTGATTGCAATGGGTAGGTGGAAACTCTGTTATAGGCCTTAGATGCCTGTTAGTGATCTTAGCCATTTGATTGGTTGGAACCTAGGGGTCTGCTTATATATTGCAAAAGAATGACCTAATGATCACAAAAATGCTAAATTTAAAAAAAAAAAAAAAGAGGGCTATAAAAGGCTATTAAAGGACAAAGGATACTCCCAGGGTAATTAGGCTTTGTACTTGCAGCATTCCAATCTTCTACCTAACTGAAGTTCTAACCAGTTAGCCTTACAAAAAGAAGGTTTGGTGGAAAGTGTGACTCTTTTTAGGAATTTTCATTAACCATCTCCATAACCTAGTCTTTCTCAAATTTGAACCAGAAGTCTTTTGAAAATCATTTAAGGGTGAGATACTTTGGTTAAATGAAGGCTTAAAACTGCATCTCTCTGCTAAGGACAATGCTTGGTCTGCTATCTTGGTGAGCAGTGCACTGGGGTAGGTATCTCTTCCTTCAACCCTTCTGTGAACTTAAGAGTAAGAAGAGTCTTGATACCCTATGAGCATATACAAGGGGAAGAGGTTCCCCTCAGTCACAGCCATAGGGGAAGGGATTAAGAGGAAAATGGGAGGGAGGGAGGAATGGGAGGATACAAGGGATGGGATAACTATTGAGATGTAATATGAGTAAATTAATAAAAAAAAGTCAGAGCAGGAAAAAAAAAGTTAGTGTAGACAAATCGCCTGAATGCTTCCCTCCAACATAAAAAGGGCCATAATGAATTAACCAGGTGAGGCTGGTTTTTACCCCAACAGGCCTGGGATGGGGCAACTAACCAAACTGTTGAGAACTCTACTTGTTGCAATACAGAGAGCTCTGCAGCCTTTCTGACACAAATTTGGGGATGTATTTTTCCAGTCTTTGAGGCTGGTCATTTTTTATCTCACTCCATAACTACCATGCTATGCAAAGGATTGCCAACTATATTTGGAGCAGAGGATGGCTGGTGAATCCTTGGGTTCATTTGTTCCTTTTTAGGACACTTTTAAAGCTCACATGAACAATCTAGGAAAGACTGCTGGAGGATAGAACTGATGTGGAAAGATTTCCTGCTGATCCTCTTGGCTACCCTGCAGCTGGACACAGATCCATGAGGGGTATCAAAGTAAGTTTACCTTGAGCAACCAAGACCATCCTAGGCTCAGAACACAAATAACTAGTTACTATTTTAAAACCTTGCATCATTAAGTAGTTGGGTTTACAAAATTAACTCATTTAATTATATTATTTTATTTCACTTATCTCTTTAAAATCATAAATAATATATTATTTGTGGACACAATGAGGATCCTAAGTTAGATTTAACTGTGAACTTGACACATCATAGAGTCATTTGAGAGAAAAAAAAAACCCTCCAATTATGGCTTTGTCTAGATGAACTTGCCCTGTGGGTATGTCTGTGAGGGATTGTCTGGACTATTCATTGACAAGCCAGAGCCAGCCCATTCTGGGTGATATCAGGTCCTATTGTGTATAAGGAAGCTTCCTGAACATGTGACATAGAAGGAGCCAGCAAGCAGATTTTCTCCATGCTCTCTGCTCAGGTTCCTGACTTGAATTCTTCCTATGACTTCTTGCAGTGAGGGATTTTGACCTCAAGTGCAAAATTAAATAAACACTTTCCTGCCCATTTTTATTTTGGTCAAAATGTTTTATCATAGTAATAGAACTAGAAAAGGTATTCTTATAGTTGTTGCTGCAATTTGCTGGCTTTTTGTTGCTGCTGCTGCTTTTGTTATTGTTGTTGTTGTTTTGTTTGTCTCCGACAGCATAATTATCCCTAAAAACACCAGTACTTCTTTATTTCAGCTCCCTCGTTCCTCAACTCAGTTAGAACCTCCTTGATATTCTTCTTGCTCAGTATACATTTTATATCTATTTGTTTGTTCTGTGCTAATATTAATGTTGACTATTAAGCTGATGGATTTAGTGTCACCATGGAAACAAACTACTGGGTATGTCTGTGAGAGAATGTCGAGATTGGATTGAGATGGAAAACTCAGCTGGAATGTGGGCATCACCATCCCATGGGCAGGGGGTTGTAGACTGAGTGAGAAGGAGAAAGTAAACTGAGCCCCAGCATCCATCTCTTTCTGTTTCCTGACTGTACATGCAATTGGACTATCTGCCTCACACACCCATAGCCTGCCTGTTATTATAGACTGTACCCTCAAACTTTGAGCCAAACATAACATTCTTCTTCCCTTAAATTGAGTTTTCCAGGTATTTTCTCAGAGTAACAGAGACACCAACTAAGATAACATTCCCTGGATTTCATTCTCTTTTTTATGTTTTTCTACATTCATGCTCTTCTTGTTGCATCTATACTTTTTTCCCCTCACAATTCCCACTTCTGAGGTCCTGGTATTGTAATCTTTATTTTAATACCCCACATTTTTATTCATTACACATGTGACTATGTGGTCTGACTGAAGACAGACATATGGTCCCACTAGTAAGGTTCAGAATATTCCAGTATGTTTAAACTCAGCCGCCTGTGCCATGTATTAGCCAGCTGGCTTCCTCTCTTCGGTACTCAGTGCCATAACTTGTCATCCAGTGATCAGCCAGGGGCACTTAGGCAGAGCACTCAGTTTAGTCTATATTTCCATCCTCTTTATTTCCTTCCCATTGGTCTGTTTGGGTCTTCTACTCTGTCTTGAATCATCAAGAATATTGACTCCAATCCTTAATTTTGTGTGATAAATAATAAATAAATTCTATATAACTACAAAAATTAAGTAAAATGATTATTATAAATCATAATACATCTGCCCATTCAAACTTAGATGTGAAAATAAGCTGTTGTACAGCCAGCACTTGCAGAGGCTGAGTATGTACTGCAGAGGAGCAAGTGATAGATCATGTGTTACTTTAAGTTTGACACTGCCTCTGACAACTGGAGTTAAGCGCTTGTATCTTCCTGTTCCGTCTAGAATCCAACTCTGCCCTCACCATTTTTCTAGTTGAATGGGATGTGGCTTTAAAACTGAAATTGATTGATATACATAAGTTGTAAAGATGAGTCTCTGTCTGTGAAACATGCTATTGAAGCACAGGAGTGTCCTGAATGGCACAAATCAGGTTGAATTTGTAGAGGGAACTGGACCTCTTAGAACAATGGTTCTCAACCTTCCTAATGCTGTGGCTACTATTCCTTGTGTTGTGGTGAGCCCCAATCATAAAGGTTATTTCATTGCCCCTGTATTTATAACTGTAATTTTGCTACTGTTATAGTGTATTGTAAATATCTGATATGCAGATGGTTAAGACCTGTGAAAGGACCATTTAACTCCAAAGGGGTCATGACCCACAGGATGAAAACCAGTGTCTTACAGAACCGCTGAGGAGGTGTTGAGAGGGACTTACAGAGCCATGTCTGAGTGAGGTCTGTATAGAAGATTAGGAAGTCTCAGTACAAATAGGTCAGCTCTCTCTCTCTCTCTCTCTCTCTCTCTCTCTCTCTCTCTCTCTCTCTCTCTCTCTCTCTCTCTCTCTCTCTCCCTCTCTCTCTCTCTCTGTGTGTGTGTGTGTGTGTGTGTGAGAGAGAGAGAGAGAGAGAGAGAGAGAGAGGTGTTAAATTTTTGTCTCGAAGGTATCTTAGGTTGGCCATCTGTATTAGCCATGTAAATATCAATGGCGTCTCATGATAATAATTTACTTCTGAACTTGATTTGCTATCCTAACTTAGGGTCAGTAAGGAAGACTTATCAATGTTCCTTGAAATATTACCTGAGAGAACTCAATCTTCACGGGGAGATTACCTTCTGAGGTATGTTATTCCAACAACTGGCAAGCTGATGCTAGCTTTAGGCTGTGAGGAGCTTCTTTTCTTCCCAATAATGCCATGAGTTTCTTCCTGTGACCCTCCAGGCTTCTTCATAGTATTCTGTTAGATTCTAAATAACAGACTGAGGCTCCTAAATCATTCTTTAAAAATCAGCCTGAGAGGTGGCTGGGCTTGTGGCTCAGTTGGTAGCTTGTCTTGACTAGCACATACAAAGCCATGGGTTCAATCTGCAACACTACATAAGCCAGACATGGTAGTATACACCTTGACCTTGACATTCAGCAAGTAGAGCCAGGAGTATCTGCAGTTCAAGTCCATTAATAACTACATAGTTTGAAGTCATACTGAGATACTTGAGACCCTGTCCACCTAAATTTTTTTTTAAAGCAGCATGCAAAATTTCAGAATATATTGCTTATTTTCTTCACACCTTATTGATGGAAATCAGTGTTTACATCCCTGCCCAGATTCCGGAGTAAAGGCGCCTACTTGCCAATGAAAGGAGCATAAAATAAAACAGATGGTTGTTTTCAGTCTTCCACACTGAGTTCCTGATGCAATGTACTCAGTAAATGAAGCACGGTCCCTTACCTGTATCCTGTGTGGCTCTTCTAAATCACCTATTTCTTCCTACAGATTTTATAGAGGAAATAAAGTAGTACCTTGCCTCCGTCATATATCATCTCTCATTTTTACTTTTTTTATATCCTGGCTCCTCCTGAAACAATGTCAATCTATTACCCACTCTGTTATAGTGGCACTTCCTTAAGATTAAATTCGCTTTTGTTTTCAGGTGCTCCTGTGTGTACCATCTACACTGGATGTACTGCCCCACGCCTGTAATCATGTCACACCTGCATATATTTCTTCAAAGACACCTTATCATTATTTGTCAGTGCTTTTTGTTTACTTCATTAGCTTTCCATAGAGCCAAGTGCTTTATAAAGACACATGCACACCTTATCATTATTTGTCAGTGCTTTTTGTTTACTTCATTAGCTTTCCATAGAGCCAAGTGCTTTATATTAAACATTTTCAAATGAATTTTATAATTTTTTTCTTTATAGGTTATTTTTGAACATATATTGAGCATATTTTCTATACACACAAATCTCTTTTTCCTCTCACCTCTCCTTCTGTGAATCTCATTATCCGCCTAGATTTTTACTTCTATTTTCATGTCATAGATGTACATATATATATATATATATATATGTATAAATATGAACATATATATACACATGATTTTGTGTGCATGTAAAAATCTAGAAACCACAAATAATAACAAATATATGATATTTGCCTTTCTAAGAATGGTTTAGCTCTATCTCAAGCTTTTAGCACAGTCCCTAACCATCATAGCCACTGAGTAACTTCAAAATTAAAACGCACGTTCATGCTTAGAGAAATACAGAGGGGCAAGAAAGTCCCTGCAGCAGTTTAGGTCACTCACTGACCTTGCAGAGGACCTAAACTTGGTTCCCAGTACTCATGCTAGGCACCTTACAGCCACCTATGACTTCCAGTTTTCAACCCCTTCTTTTGACTTCCACAGGTAACTGCTCTCACACAGACACATAAAAAATAAAATACAATTGCTGGGCATAGTGGCACATGCCTTTAATCCCAGCACTTGGGAGGCAGAGGCAGGCAGATTGTTGTAAGTTCGAGGCCAACTTTGTCTATAAAGTGAGTCCAGGGCAGCCACACAGATAAACCTGCCTGAAAACAAAACAAAACAAAAAACCAAAACAACAACAACAACAACAAACCCCCAAAACAAATAAATCTTTCTAAGGAGTTACAATGACCTCCTCCTGTCAAATAATATTTATGCCACAAACGTCATTTAGGGAAAGATTGTTCAGCCAGTTTTGTTGGACAATGTCTTTATCAGCACCTTCTCTCACCTCAGGAAATGGTGGAAAAACATGAACTCTGTGTGACACACCTTGTCTGCCAAGGGGACGTGAAATCAGGGTCTCTCTTCTCTGCAATTCTGCTTGGCGTTATGATCACAGTTCCCAAGTAACTTGCATTTACCAGGAAGCGGAAGGCATGCTGTAATAATTCAGATACTGTGGTGTGTTCCTGAAACATATGGTGCCAGCTCTGACTTATCCCGGGGAAAGCTTGTCAGGAAGAGGAACTGCTGAAAAGCTGAAATCTGTCCCAACAGCAACGGAGAAGACGGCAGGGCACTGGCATCCTTCTTCCTCCCGCGCAGGCTGCCTGCCAGTTTGTGGTCCATATGCTGAGCCTGGAGAGCTGCTTTGCTCGTCCTGATGATTCTGACTTGCTTGGGGCTGATATCCTCCTCACAGCGTGCTCAAGTTCAGGCCTACACCTATTATAGAAGACGCAGTTCACAGCCCCGGTTGGGGAAAATGGCTCAGCAATTCTAAGAGAAGCGTTCCGTTCTTCCCGCTAACAGAGCTGTGATCAGGCTTCTGTTTCTCCATCCCATAATGCTCAGTTGCATGAAACATCTTTCTCCTGGGTGAACACATAGCACCAACTGTGGCAATAGATGGCAGTAGAGGAAATGTCAAGTGTCCCCTGTAGGAATCTTGTAATGAAGCTAAGACCACTGAACTCAGTAGTAGTCTGAATCTTTAGACTAAATCTTATTCTCTGGTGAGTTCATTGTGATATGGTGCGTGTGATCCAACTATTTGGTCAGGGAATAAAAGAAAAATAGCTAGCTTTAAGGTGCATTTTAAAATATCATTTCTTCTTTGATAATTTCATACATTTGAAAAATGAGTCTTGTTAGGAAGCACCCCAGTGACCCTGCTATCCCCACAGACATCCCCCAATATACCCTTGTCACACTGTCACCCCCACCCCTCTCTCTATCTCCCTCTCTCTCTCTCTCTGTGATCCTGAGTCCACTTAGAAAGGCCTTGTGGAATGTTCACTCATCTTGCTGGCTTGATCTTGTGAAGGTCTTGTGCTAGTTCAGTGAGTTCATGTGCACTCGATCGTGTCCTGAAGACAGCACTTCCGAGCACTCTTCCCTAGCCTCCAGTTCTTAAAACATTTCCTTGCTCTCTTACATGACGTTCTTTGCACATTGTGTGTGTGTGGGCAGGAGGGGGCGGAAGGGATTGGAGGACAAGAATTCTTCAATAGTCCCTTATTTTCACCATTTACAACTTACACATCTCTGCACTAGCCATTGACAATTGCAGAGAAAGCTTCACTGGCCAAAGAAGAATACAACATAAACAGAGATTTTAAACACACACACATACACACACACACACACACACACACACACACACACAGCACACAAACACATACGCACACACAGCACACACACACAGACATAAACACAAACACAGACACACATAGACTCACATATACACACAACACACACATGCAATACAGCACAGACACACAGGCACAAACACCCACACACTCACACATGCATACACAAACACACACACATATGCTGGAGTCATTTACTAGACATTGCTCCAAATTAGAAATACTAACTTCCTTTGCTCTCCCAGTCTTTTCCGTATGCATATGAATGCACATACATACATATTCATGTACTATATATTATATATATGTGTAAATATATATAATGACTTTCTTGTTGCTCTTCTTAAACACTGACAACAAAATCCAAACAATATCTTATCTTCCTACTGATCATCCCGGAAAAATTTTGTGGCAATACTACACAGTTCTTTATCATCTAAACACAAGATAGTTGGATGCCATAAACTGGGAAAATACTTGTTCAAGTCCTCATTTGGTAGTTTCTCTTCCATTTTCCACATCTTTGTTTTAAGTTCTCATTTGTTAGAGTCCCTCCTGTTTATGATTTTCATACCTCTCCCTCACTTCCCACAATACCACTCACATAAAATATTAATAACCTCTACCAAACTATTTTCACTATGATTGGCTTTATCTTTCCCTATCCTGTGTCATCACTGAGTGTTCACTTTTTTGTGCTTTAGAAAATAGGCACAAGAGTTGGCACAAAAGTAAAATGGGATGAGTAGTCCTATTTTACTTTAGATATATACTCATGAACACAGTGCTTAGAAATATATAAACAAACACATAGGAAGGAATAAGGTGCAGCCATTCTAGCCTGTGTATTTTTATAAAAAGAAAATAAAGGACCGGAGGCATGACTCAGCAGGTCATAGAACATACTGAGCTTGCAGAGAACCCCAATTCTGTACCTCGCACATTTGTAAGATGGCTTAGGACTGCTTTTGACTCCAAATCCAGGGAAATCTTCTGGACTCCACAAGCGGTATATTCTTGCACAACCCTCCTCCACATACATGTGCATATAACTTTAAAATATTCTCAAATGTGAAAAAAAAAAAAAAAGAAAAAGTGTAATACCTCCATTGTATTGAACTATTTGTCAGTTTATCTTCGGCACCAATTTTATTTATGAAGCAAATTTCCTCAACTTAAAAGAAGGAAGTGCTCATCCTAACTTACAGCTTTGAATGTGTCAGAGCATAGCTGATGGATACCATCTCTTTTACGCTCATCATAGGACCTCAGGTGAGCAATATAGAGGAGGGATGCTCACCTCAAGGCTAGAATGGAACAGAGGGTTGCTTCTACATCACCCTTCCACCTAGGCACATACCCAATGACCTTAATCCTATTTGAACATGCCTCTCAAACATCTAACAGGTCCAATTGATATCACTGGGTAGGAACCAAATCTTTCATATTGACCTTTCTGTAATATTCCAAAACCAAATCCTTCCACCTCCTGATATATGAGATGTGACCCTGTGCCTTCTATTTTTCAGCTCTTTTCATCTTTTTCTCCAACCTTGTGCATCATGGGGATTTCTCAGCAAATGAATCAATGGGCCTCTCCTCTTTTCTTACTGCCAAGTTTCTACTGATACATCTTGTTTAAGCGCTAGGTCTTTCTTAGACTTCTATTCTTGAGTATGTTTCATTTTTGCTGTGTGTATTTTTTGTCAAAGCCCACCCCTCTCAATATGAGAGACGCACGTTCAGTCAAGTACTTCTTTAGTAAAAGCACTGTATTGGTCTATGAGGATTATAAGGTCAAGAGTAGCCTGCAGCGACACTTGTGTTGGTTGTTTTGTTTGGTCACTTATTTGGTTGGTAGGTTGGCTGGTTGAGACAGGTTTCCACAATGTAGGTCTGGCCAGCCTGTAAGCCATGTTTAGTTGTAACTGGCAAAATCACACAACCTAAAATCATCTGGAAAGAGAACTACAATTGAGGAACCAGCACCAAGTTGGCCACTGGGAATGTCTTTGGAGGATTATCATGATTTTTACTTGATTTAGGAAGACCCAACCCACTGTGGGTGATATCATTCCTTAAGAAGAGAGATCGTTGAACTGTATAATAGAAGTCTAGCTGCACATAAGCATAATCAAGCAAGCAAGGATCCATGTGTTCATCCTCTGTCTACTCTTGGTTATGAATATGATGCTTTGTGGTGCCCATAATAATAGCCTATAACCAGAATTGTAAGCAGAATGAGCCCTTTCTCCTAAATTTGCTTTTTGTCAGGGTACTTTATCATAACAACAGAAATGAAACTAGGATAGACACCCTGTATTCAAACAACAAAAAGGACAAAAGCATTTAGGTATATAAATATACATATATGTAAATATATATGTGTGTGTTTATATATACGTATTTCTGATATCCCAGAAATAATCTTTGTTACTGAATGTCTATTAAATTGAACTCTAGAAAATACTCTGTGCATGCCTTTCATTATTTTTTAAAGTTTTTTCAAAAATATTTTTCATGCAATATATTATGATCATAATTTCTCCTTCCTCATCTCCTTTCAAGTTCTTTTAACATTCAGACCCATCCAACCGACACTTTCTTTTTCTTTGTGTAGAAAACAAATGTTGAAGAGTTCCTGAGTTAGCCTACATTGTTGGTGTTGTTAGTTTTGTTGCCTCTCTTTCATGGAGGTGGGGTAAGAATCTTAGCAGGGGTAGATATTTTTAAGATGGCATCTCAAGTCTCATTCCCAATTGGTGGAGAATCATGTCAAGTGGAGCAAACTTGTGTAATTGTCTTAGATGAACCTTTCCATGGTTGTGGGTTGGGGGGTCCTCCTTGAGTTCAGTTCTGTTGCCTCAGATATTCTCACAAGTGGTCTATTGTCCTCAGGATAGACATGTGTGTTAAACAAAAGTCCCTTAATATGGTGAGAGAATAGGAGCCATAAACCTCCTTGGGCTGAAGAACAAGGCTACTGCTACCTCAAGTGGGTACCAAGCTCTACCTTACTTTCCCCTTCTGCATCGTAGGTCTGTACCAGTTCACTATGTTTCCTCCGTGAGACGACATATGCCTCCAAACATTGTAGAACTCCTCACAACTTATCACCTAGTCATTACTGTAAGACCCAGTCATTTTGTTGGAGAGAAGTCTGTAGTTGTATGTAGTCAGAGGTATTGAATAGAAGTATTGAGCATCCTATTCAATGTGGGGAAAAATGTTAATATTATATAACAGAGAATTTATTTTCAAAATTCATTTTGGTGTTAGGCTCCATTCTTCCTTGTCATATGAAAATATATATTTTTGCTTCTTAACTTCCTAAGTGTGGTTATATATGTTTAGTTGTGCTTAAAGGAAGAAAAAAAAAGAATAAAAATGATTCAACTTGACTTTTTCTTGAATGTACTTGCCAACTTATATTTAAATTGTCTGGAAAATGTGTTATAAATACTAAATGCTCAATAGCATCAAACCTGTACTTGTTTCTGGGAAGAATTCCTTTTGTGCTACCTATTCCACAGTGGTTTTGTTGCTTTCTTCTTGAGTGGAGGTATTCTCTGAGCCTACTCCTGCACTGTGGTACCCGACATGATAAATTATTTTCTTGTTTGGTGCGGATATTGACCATTTGTCTGAAGTCTGTTCTGAGAATGGGCACAATGGTGTTTCTTAGAGCCCACATTCCATGTGACACCATTACATAAATATTCTGTAAGCTGTGGACAGTACTGTAAGAAGCTGTAATCCTTAGCTCTCAGAGAATGTGCTACAAGGTTCAGTGTAGATATGGAGAAATTCAGATAATCCTGACATATACTATGAGCTTTTTACACATATGTACATATGACAGCACTTAATTTATAAACCAAGCATAGTGATAGATCAAGTATAGTAATAACACAGTAGAGAAATTTGCTGTGGTAGAAGTTATATAAATATGGTCTCTCTTACAAAATATGTTTTTGTTATTGTTGGTTTTGAGACAAGTTCTCCTTTTCCCCAGGATGGTCTTGAATGCACTATTTAGTTATGGGTGATTTAGTGGTCATTTTCCTGTTGCTGTGGTAAAATACCAAGACCAAAAGCATCTTAAAGAAAAAAACAGATTTATTTCAACTTACAGTTCCAGAGGGAGAAAGTCTGTAGTGAGAAAGAAGTTATGGCAGAGATTTGTCAAGGTGGTAGGAATGGAAAGTCAGCTGGTGATATTACACACACAGACACACACACACACACACACACAAACACACACACACACACACAGACACACACACACAGACACACACACACACAGACACACACACACAGACACAGACACACAAACACACAGAGACACACACACACACAGACACACACAAACACACACACACAGACACACACACACAAACACATAGACACACACACACAGACACACACAGACACACAGACACACAGACACACACACAGACACACACACACAAACACACACACACACACAAACACACAGGCACACACACACAGACACACACACACAGACACACACACACACACACACACAAACACACACACACGCAGAGACAACAAGAAGTGGAACAGATCTATAGAAACTTGAAACTGGCCCAGATGTTGTACTTCCTCTATCAAGTGTTGAAACACATAAGTCTATGAACGTTTCTCACTAAGACCAGAACAATGATATTGAACTTCTGAGTTTTAAACTTCTACTTTGTGAATTCTTGAAGTACAGGCGTGTGCTACATATACTGTAGGTCAAACCTATGGCCTCATTCATGCTAGGCAAGTGCTCTCTATCAACTGGTATAAATCTTTAGCACAATACAAAATATCTTGGTATTCTGCTCATTCTTCCAGTGGTGATGAAAGTTATGTTGTTATTAGGATGGTGTTTTAGTTACCTTTCAATTTCTGTGAAAAAACAAACTACTATGACTAAGACAACTTACAAAAGAGGGCATTTAATTAGGAGCTGAAGGTACCAGAGGGTTAGCTAACTGGGAATATTGTGAGCATTTAAAACCATAAACCAACCCCCAGCGACACACCTCCTCCAAGACCAACCCACCTAACCATTCCTAAATAGTTCCACCAACTAGGAAGCAAGAATTCAAATATATGAGCTTATGGTGGCCATTCTCTTTGAAATCGTCACATTCCTTTCTCTGACATCAATTGGATTGTGGCCATATAACAATGTAAAAGACATTTAGTCCAACATTAATATTCCTCATAATCTTTCACAGTCTCTACACAATTAGAGAAAGTCCAAACTCTCTTCTGAGACTCAAGGAAATCTCTTAATTGTAACCCTGTATAAAAATCAAAAGGCAAGTTACATACTTCCAACATACAATGGCAGAGTAAATGCATTACAATCTCAAAAGGGAGGAATAGGGGCATGATAAGGAAACAAGGGGCAAAAGCAAGAATTAAACCTAGAAAGGCAAATTCTAAATTTTGTAACTCTCAAATCTCAAGTCAAGGGCTTGGATGGCTCCATCCTTCCAGCTTTCCTGACTATCACATATTTTTCTTTCTTGGGATGTGTCATTGTTAAGACTAACATTGTTATGATAAAGCGCCATGATAAAAAAGAACAGTCATAGGGGAGGGGAATAATGGGAAAGTGGAGGAGGGGAGGAATGGGAGGATACAAGGGATGGGATAAACACTGAGATGTAACAAGGATAAATTAATAAAAAAAAGAAGAAAAAAAAAAGCAAGATGGGAAGGAAACAGTTTATTTAGCACGCACGCGCGCGCGCGCGCACACACACACACACACACACACACACACACATACACACACACACACACATTCTCAATCAGAGTCCATTGAGGGAATAAGACAGAATTCAAGCCAGGTGAGAACCAGGAGGCAGGAACTGCTACAGAGACTAAGGACGAGCTCTGTTTACAATCTTGCCATTATGGGTTGTTCAGCCTGCTTGTACAGAGTCTGGGTCTATCAGCCCAGGTGTGGCCTGAGCCCGGCCACACTAATCACTATCTTTAAAATGCCCTACAGATTTGCCCTCAATCTCATGGGGCATTTTTCATTTGAAATTTCCTCACCTTGGGTGACTTTTTAAAAAAAAAAAAAAAAAAGCTTGTATCAAGGTGTCATAAAACTAACCAGGACAGGCTGTCTCTACTCCTCTACCTCACAGCAATCCCATGGCTCTGGCATCTCCATCATTATAGGTTGTTCAGTGCAATAAAGACTTCACTTTCGCTCCATCAAGCAATGGCTTCTCACAGCCTCCATGCAATGATTGTCCTGCCACACATCTGGCCTTAGCCCCTTTCCTTAACCATGGGCAGAGAATGATTCCATAACTCATTGTCTTGTGTATCCTTCATGACTCTAAAGCCAGAACCATGTGGCCAACTCTGACAAAATCAGTTACCTGATTGTGAGGGACTCCGGCCTTCTCCTCAAATTACATTTTCATAAGCTTTTATTTGTTGTTTCTTTTTAGAGACATAAAATGCCTTCGACTTTTCTTTTTATAAGTTGGTAGCTTAGCTGGGTTTGAGGGTCTTGTTGTGAAGGCAGCACTCCCTTTATTCTATTGTGGATCAAACATTTCTGTCTTCATTTCTTTAAGCATAACTTTGCTTCCAACACTACATTTTTGGTGCTATTTTTCCTTTCAAACTGTACATTTTGTATTTATTTATTTTTTTCATCACTTGTTCCTTTTCATTGTAGAACTGTAAAAGAAAGATAACTAATAACCGTACAACAGAATCAATGTTAGGTTGTCTTGTAATATCTGCCAGCAAAATTAGTTAGAAACTTAAATTTGGATTCAGGCAGATTCTTAGGACAAAAGCAAAAATAAGCCACACCCTTTGCCAAAATATTATAAGAATGGACTCCTTTTGTTAATACTGTTCCCTCTGAAACTGCATCACCTGTGCCTCCATAGTGCACATTGCTCTTGGCACTATTGTCTTCCAAGCTCCTGTTGGATGGCCCATTAAGTCCTGCTTACAGAAGTCAACCACTTTCTTTGTCCATATACCCCACATTTTTATATTCCTCCAAGCAGCCCAGAATGGTCAGGTCAATTCCCACTCTTGGTACCAACTTTCATCTTACTTATTTTCTAGTTTCTGTGACAAAGCCTGACCAAGACAACTTATAAAATAAATATCTAATTTGGGGTTCAAAGTTCCAGAAGGTTAGGTTACATGATTATCTCAGTTACAGTTTTATTTCTGTGAAGAGACACCATGACCACAGCAACTTATAGAAGAAAGTATTTAATCGGGGCTTTCTTATAGTTTCATAGGATTACTCCATTATCAATGTAGCAAGGAACATAGCAGAAGGCAAGCAAGCATGACACTGAGGTAGTAGCTAAAAGCTTACATCTTAATCCTCAAATATGAGACAGAAAGAACTAACTAGGGATAGCATAGGTTTTTGAAACATCAAAGTTTACCTACCAAGTGGCACACTTCTTTCAACAAACCCATGCCTCCCAAAGAGTACCACCAACTGGGGAGCAAAGCATTAAACTATATGAGCCTATAGGGGCCACTCTTATTTAAATCACCAGAGATAATGTGCTGCCTAATTGAGTAGATGAAATAAGGTGGATGACATAGGAATGTGGTGAAATTAGGCTATTCACTGGGTTCTTAGAGAATAAGGCCTTTGGTGTGCAGAATTGTGACAGTTGACATGACAAAGGAAGTGGTTACTCAGTAAGTAATGGTCTGGTAGTGTCCTCAGGGTGAAAATAATGGAAGAAAAATGGTTTATGTCTTATATGGGACAGAGCTGTGTATTGTAAGGTTTTGGTTTATCATTCCCAAAGATGTGTAATTTAAAAGATTATGGATTATTTGCTTCTACAGTTTTCAATTTTTTGTTTTCAGGCAGTAGTTGATAAAGACCATGTGAGGAAAAAAAACTAAGAAGTACATTAGGACTACTGCTTTAAAGTTTATCACATTTATTGTATATATTACATTAAACACTGTGCTAAATGCTCCATATATATTACCATTTTGGCAGCCTGCAACTGGTCTACTATCCCACATTTTAAAAATAAAGAAATCAACCATCAGAAATTTTAAATAACATGTTTAGGTCATTACAATAATCAGTGGCAATCTCTGTTGACTGGACTCCAAAGTCTACTTACATTCTTGAACAATATGAAAACTAAGAGGAACAACCTTCTTCCCAAGTGCTTTGTGTAGAGATGGGCTTTCTTATGTCACTCTTATACACAAGTAAAAACAAACCTTGTGGTGGCTCATGACTTTAATCCTAGCATTCAGGAGGCAGAGGCATGCGGATCTCTGTGGGTCTGAGGCCAGCCTGGTCTACAAAGGGAGTTCAGGACAGCCAAGGATACACAGAGAAACCCTATCTCAAAATATGAAAAAGATTAAAACGGCCTTCTCATTTTCCTTAGCATAAAAATCCTATCCATCCTTAAACTATAGGTTTATATTTCTTCTTGAATCTCTTTGATCTCTAATCACTCAGCATACAGAGATTTCTTTCTCTATTACTAATGTAAGTCTATGTTTAGGGCTTATTTACATATGAGTTAATGGTGGAACTGCCTCACCTTTTAGCCTCAAAGCACTATACTCACTTGTTTGAATTGGGTCAGAAAATGTTAGTTTTGTTTTCATGTACTCAAGTTCAATACCTAATGTGAAAAGTGAAATCATGCTACAGTAAAAGAACACTGACATAAGAAAACCCATCTCTACTCTCAGCATCTACCAGTGTAATATGAGAACATGCCTTAGAGACCAGTAGACCTCAACACTGTCATCTATAAAACTGGTAATCATGGTGAAACATCTTATTTTACCTTTCATTGAGCCTTTAATAGTACGCTGAAGTGTTTTATGGTTCATAATGTGCTGTGTGACTGCACATTGGGATTGATAATAAAAATAGTTGATTGATCAACTGATTATTTATTGGTTTGTACTTAAGTATATAGTAAAAAGTAAAAGGAAATGAAACTCGACTGTCAGGTAAAGACCCACTGCAGGTATCCTGAGCTGCCTCTCTTTAGTTGAAGTTACATTGCTCTCCTTTGCATTGGGGAAGTTTTGTCACCCAGTATGATGAAAGTTTAGGAGATAAAAACCAGGGAAGATTACAGGGATGTGAGATAAAACATTGTTAGAATGCAAGGAAATGCAGTAAGATAAGCAAAGCAAAGCTTCCCTACCTTCTTAGAGCCGGGATGAAAGACAAGTATATTACTAGTCACACAGAACACTAAGCTGCTTAGAAAATATGGGTCCTGGGACTGGAGAGATGGTGCAACACTGAGACGCTCACAGCAACCTTTAACTCCTGCTCCAGGGCGTCCAGTGCCCTCTTTAGCTCCTTAGGGCACCTTTCCTTACATGCGCACACCTTCACACAGACACATAATTAAAAATAAATTCACTATATTAAAAGAAAAATATTGCCATTGATTCCTGCAACATGAAATCCTTCTCATGTGTGTGATACATTAAAAAATTATTACAAATAATAATAGTCAGTCATACTCTGGTTTTATTACTGGCAAGAGCATGCTTAGAGGGTGGAGAGGGTACTCTCTAGTGGCTGAGCTCTTGGTGCCATTGTAAAAGACTCAGAATTGTCAGCACCCATCTTAGTCAGCACATAACTTCCTGTAATTCCCTCTTCAGGATCTGAGCACTCCTGGCCTCTGCAAGCACCTCCATGTACTCTCTCTCTCTCTCTCTCTCTCTCTCTCTCTCTCTCTCTCTCTCTGTCTCTCTCTCTCTCTCTCTGAGAGAGAGTCAGAGACCAAGACAGCCAGAGACTGAGACACAGAGAGAAAGAGACAGAGGGAGGAAGCGGGCAGGGAGGGAGTGAGGAGGAGAGGTGATGGGAGAGGATAGAGGAGGAGAAGAGAGGAGAGGAGAAGAGACAAGAGGGAAATGACCCACAAGTTATCCTCTGAACTCCACATGCTCACAGACACAAAGTGCAAATACTAAGAGAGAGAGAGAAGAGAGAGAGAGAGAGAGAGAGAGAGAGAGAGAGAGAGAGAGAGAGAGAGAGAGAGAGAGAGAGAGAGAGATGGATGGATCACCTTTTGGGTATCATGAGATTTAGGTGGTAAACATTATGAAACTGAATGTCTAGTTAAGGAGTGAGATATCGTGTACATCTCTATGTAATTTATTTTCCCACTCAATGGGAGCCACTGAAGTTATGCCTACTGCTATCAAGTACCTCTGAGTTATTAAGTGCTGAATTGCAAGTAGTGAGGTTCGAGCTTCTGTTTCACATGAGAGGGAATATATTTGCACAGCAGCTTTAATCGCCATTGCACTGCAGAGTGATATACAAATTAGAATTGGGAACCTGTCATTTAAGTTGGCCTAGGAGTTATTCAGCATTAGAAATGTGACAGCTGCTCACCTTTCCTGGATGCTTTACCACAGCAGCAACTGCGTGAATGCTATTCAATTTTCAGTGTGAATTGGCTGAAGGTAATAAAGGAAGTTCAATATCTGGCCAGACATATATATTGTAGGAGATAGAAAATTACTCCTCTTGACTTTGGCAAACTGTGCCATTGATCACGAGGCAAAATGAGACCTTCAGTGATCTAGTGTTAAGCTAACAACTGAAGACTATGAAATGGGATAGAAAAGTGATATTCTGTGAGTAAAATAAAGAAATGGCTTGATTTTGAGTTTCTTGCTTAATATGTACAGTATTTTTGATTGTGTGTAGATGTGTATGTTTGTGTCCGTGTATGTCACATGTTTATTATTACTGAAGGAAGACAGAGCATGGTGCTGAATGCCATGAAGCTGGTGCTACAGCTGGTTAAGAGCTGCCTCGTGTGGGTGTCAGAAGTCCTTTGCAAGATCAGCAACTGCTCTCAACAGCTGCACTAACTCTCCCAAGCTAAATTAAAATTTACCTGTAGACTGATACCAGTAACTACTTTGAAATCTCTGTCTCCATCTTGTTCATTGAAATCAACAGAATTTAACTCTATGAATTTAAATGCAGTTGAAATACTGACATAATCAATTTAGCTTAAGTGCCTTTACTTAGTAACAGCAACACAAATGACATTAAAAGAGGCACTGGATTAAGTGTAAGACCTGTAAATACCTGTCATCAAAGTAAGAGAGGAAAATTATCCTTAGAATCCTGGAAAGCACAACCAACGGTAACACTTAGGTCTTCGTATGGCCGGCTACAACCTCGTCTCTTAAAACCTTGGAGCTGCAGAGATGCCTTAATGGTTAAAAGCACTTATTGCTTGTGCAAAGGACCTAGTTTTGCTGCCAGCAACCACAGTGGGTGGCTCACAACTGCATGTAATAACACTTCCAGGAAATCTGACACCCTCTGATGTCCTCTATGGGTGCTCATATGCGTATGTGCACACTCACACACTGACTCCCACATATAAACATAAACAAAAATAAAAATACAAGCTTTAACATTTATGTATGAGCTAAACTTTGTCACCTCCTCAACTTAGTTTTTGTGTATTATACTTGAAAGTATTTTTTTATAGTTGACATATTTTCACCTATACATTTTTTCTGATGATGCAAATATAGACAACAAAACTGTCTCTAATGATACATTGGAGTAGATTTGCTATGAATATTGGTCCTTCTCCCCCTAAAGAGAAATAATGGATAAGAAATTATTCATACATGTCATTATCTTGCCATATAGATTAGCAAACTCTTGGAGCTAAGGAGATAATATGGATTAATTAAGTTGAGTTATGAGAATGGTGTTGCTAGGAGAGGTATCAAAAGATGGCTCAGTGGATAAGATCATATATTGCTCTTGTAGAGGAACAAGTCTGTTCCCAGCCTCATGACTGGTTGCTTACAACTACCTGGGACTTCAGCTCCATGGGATCAAAGCCCTCCTCTAGTTTCTGTGGGTATCAACGTGCATATTGTATTCAATCATATAAACACACAGATACACATAGACAATGAACATAAGCCTTAAACTCATTCTTTAGATTATAATATAACCACATTATTTTTTCTTTTCCAAATTTAAAAGAAAATGGGAGAGGAGCAAACAAAATGGTGGCTTTCAAAAGCTACATTCTGATTATAGAAGTCTTTGCTTCCAGGATGTACTAGGAAGACATGTTCCTTGTATGTTATGTAGAGCGAGAGTAAGCTGTGGAGAGACCTCTTCACACAACAAACATTGCTGTTGTTGCAGTCTGATGATTTAGCACTTGGAAAGGTTCAGCCATTTGAAGTATCCTCAGAAAACTGTTGTCACCACTTCCCAAAGAAATTCTACCTTTGTCACTAAATAAAGTATGCAACCATCCCAGAGAGAAATGAAAGTTAAAACTCAATTAGCAATTCATTTCTGATTTTTAAATAAAAGTATACATGGGATATTATTTTTACCTTATTAATAAACTGCATGCCATTTTTAATACCATGAAACACCTTACATGTAACAGCATCAAGTATCATAACACTAAAACCTTTATAATTAAACATATCTCTGTATATATATATGAACAAATATATTACACTTCATTGCAAAAATATCTTTGTGTGTGTGTGTGTGTGTGTGTGTGTGTGTGTGTTTATGCTACACCACAGTGTGTATGTAGGTCAGGGGACATTAGTTCTGTCCTTCTACCATGTGATCTGAGGACTGAAGCAAGTGTCTTCACCAGCTCTCAGTGGCCTACAAGACTTAAGGAAGCTTTTATGCCATACTGAAAAGTCTTTATCTAATGATTGCTAAAGACGTTGCTCTGCCAAGAAGCCAGGAACATTCTATAGATTAAATCATTCAAGTGATGTATACAAAGTGGGAAGTTATGAATCTATGCAATGTACATAAGTGTATGCATATGTAATCTTCCAACACCTAGACGCGTAGTTCTAAAACTGTGTACCAAAGGCCACTGCAATGAATTCACAGTAACACTTACCAGACACCGGGCAGGCTAGCACATGGAGGTGATTCAGTTGCAGTTTCAGATGGGTATGTTGTCATTTCCTTCCAAAACTAGACTTTTGAGACAACTTCTGTGATAAACACCAACTCTTCCTTTTCAGTATTATGATGTAATATAAAAAAACAGGTGCGCTGGATAGGATGTTCATCCAGGAAAAAAAAAGTCACCAGACAGAAATAAGCAATTGGAAGAATGTCACTTTACGAATCGGTCTTTATGAGCAATGGATAGGTGATTTAGTTGGTAAATTGCCTTTCAGAACAAGCATAAAGGGTTGACTTCGGTCTCCAGCAGCCAAGTAAAGAGGTGAGGCTGATAGTGAGCATCTGTAATCTCATAACCATGGAGAAAGATAGGAAGAAGTCCTGTGGATGGCTAGTCAGACAGTCTAGGGAGATACCAAATAAAAAGGCAACGCAGAAAGTGAGCTGGATAACTTATTGTCAGTTTGACACAAATTAGGGTCGTCTGAGGAGAGAGAACCTCGAATGAGAAAATGTCTCCATCATATTGTCCTTTAAGCAAGTTTGTGGAGCCATTTTCTGGGCTAAGGATTGATGCCGATGTGGAAGAACCCAGCCCGCCATGGGTAGTGCCACTCCTGAGCAGGCCAAGAAAATCATGAGGAGCAAGCAAGTAGGCAGCATTCCTCCTTGGTCTTTGCTGCAGTTCCTGCCTCCAGATTTTCACTTTTAGTCTCTGCCCTTGATTTCCTCATAAGCTGTGACCTGGGCTTTGTAACCCAAATATGTCCTTTCCTCCCCAAATTGCTTTGGGTAAAGTTCATTATCATAGCAAAAGAAATCAAAGTAGGACAAAGGGGCTCCAGGTGTTGGTGGATAAATGTGCCCTTGCCACATCTGATAATTTGAGTTTCATCTCAAGGACCCAAAGAGAGAACATCAATTCACACAGATTGTTCTCTGACCTTCACATAGGGACCATTTCACAACCCATAACCATATATACACAAGTAAATACCTTAATAAATAAATTTAAGAAAATATTTAAATAAAAACTAAGTAGAGAGTGACTGACAAAGAAACATAAATCAACCTCTGGACTCTATAGTCCTGTATCTGTGTGTGCACGTGCACTCATACATACATATGAACACACAAAAACATGTACATGCATATAGTACACAGACACACACCAACATTAGCAACAAATATTGGATCTTAGAGCTGTGAGGAAAATTAGAGTACTGCCCCTTGGTGGTAAATTCCTGGGTCATTTATATGAGCAAATATATCCAGGCCATGTGAACCACAAAAGGGTCTGGCTGTGTTCTACAAAATCTAAAATCAGAGAAGTCATGCAAAGACAGCAGGATGTTGGGATAAAACATGTGACCCTTCCTGGCCTTAACTATTTAAAACAGTATTTGAGGTATTTTCTTTGTTCTGGCAACTTAGTGAATCTATTACTAAGACACTATGGGTTCCATGAACCAAGGAAGTTTGGAAACCTCTGATATTGTCTCTATTTGGTGGTTTTATTATTTTCAAATATTCTACAAACTATTTATTAGAAAGCCACAAAGCTGCATTTCCTGAACAAGGACAAAGTCATTTTTTGAGAAATATTTATGACTTCATAAAATATAGATACAATGAAATGAGAAAAAATTGGAGAACAATTTTAGTGAGATGCTATTTTTACTTTAGACACAATCGCAGCATAGTTTTAAATTTCAAAATATTTTATGTTACTAATTTACTCTGAGCTGATAAGAATGTTCAGAACAAAGGCAAATATATGTGTATTGTTTCTCTCCTACTATATGGATCCTGGAAATTGAACTCAGGTCTTCAGGCTTGTCAGCAAGTGCCTAAGCCCCTCTACCATCTTTAGCCCATCGAGTCACCTCACTGGCCTACAACATATGTGGTTTCTTAAATTAATAGCTTTTGATCTTAAAAAATCTAAACAATATCTAGAATAAGAAAACTAGAAAAGGGATATAAATTGCTAGCCAGTCCTAAAACTTTAAAAGGTAGGGTGGACAATCTTTTTAAGAAATCAATTCCATGCCAGCACACCCATCAATAATCCATGATGGGGCACATACCCCCCATGGGGGGTACATTAGTGCTAAGAACAAACCACACCAAAAGAATGAATAGCACAGCATCTTGTGAAGAAACGGTAGGTTACAGTCAGTGAATTATAAACAGGGTGGCAGGATAAAGCACCAACAAATAGCAAAATTTTCCTACCATGAATGTTTCTGAGATTTCAGATGTGCAGAAATTGCCTGGTAATAAATTAATGTAATCCTAGACACATATGAATGGATACATTACAGGGACAAAAAGATGATAAATTCTTCATATTTGTATACAATAAATCTGATTTTTTTTCTGGTCCTCCTAAACAAGTGGTAGAATCAATTTCTACTATTCTTTAAGAATTAGAACATTTCAAGGATTATGTTGGCACTGGAATTTGATGGGTGTAATTTTCTAGACCTAGGACTCGACGCTGCCTGGCAACATGTCCTTCTACTTTCTTAGAGGGCTCCCTTGGAATAACACAACAGGTAAATGCTGACTTTCTAAAAGACAGAATGGAGAAGTCTTGTTTTTTTTTTTTCTAAGCTTATCAGCAGGTTCAGCAGCGAGGTATTCCTGGACACCAGCCCCCTCTCAGCAAACCGCTGACCGCCAGCATACTGAACGTCCAAGGGCACACATGCAGGAGAATTATCTAAACAAACTCAGCTCCAAACATCCAACAAGCACATATTATGGTATGCAACCTTACTGAAATGGCTAAACATTTCAAGGTTGTGGATCATATAGTTTCTTCTACAAACACTCAGTTCTGTTGTTTTACAATCAAAGCATATATGAATATTATTTACACACAAGAGCAATGTTGTGCTCTGGTGAAATATTTACAAAAGAGTTAGTCTGGGGTCTGGGAGACTACTCAGTGTGAACATGAGGACCTAAGTTTAGGTGTCCAGTCCAGCACCCATATGATAGCTGGGCATGGCAACACACATTTATAACTCTAACACTGATGGAGTCAGAGACCGACAGGTGAGTTCCATGTTCATAGAGATACTTCAGTACTGAGAGGTGGAAATCACTGTTCGAGACACTTGCCAAACATTCTGCCCATGTACACATCTACATATAGACACACACACACACATGCACATGTGTTCCATATGCTGTATAGAAGTGTATAAACATGTGACAGAGTCCATGATTATAAAAATGATGAAGAGGTAAGCACTTTAGAGGAGCATGGTGGGGAGTGATGGGTTCAAGACGGCGAGGGTCGCAGCTGTGGAGTGCATTAGGAAGGGACAGGATCATAAAGACTACATCAGGCCTGCATTCTTGTTCGCCTTGGTCTGAAGCATGACCTAAGATAGCCATACTTTGGGTTTTGAATTAGCGAGTTTAATAAGTGAGCAAGCCAAAGCAAAAGAAGAAAGATTAAGTAGCAAAGGGATATATTAGTGATAGATAGATAGATAGATAAATAGATAGATAGATAGATAGATAGATAGATAGATAGATAGATAGATAGATAGATAGGCAGGCAGGCAGGCAGGCAGACAGACAGACAGACAGACAGACAGACAGACAGACAAGGGGGAAAGGAATAAAAACATCAAATTGAGTGGTCAGAACATTCAACAAGTAGGGTTCCCTGAGAGTCTCAGGATCTACACAGTGTCCCCTAAGGTGATTCTTGAAAGTAGAAGGTCAAATAGCAACAGATATAGAGATGACATCATGTGGTACCACAACATGTGTCAGAAACAGATTGGGGAAATGGAGGCTGTCAATTGGAGTTTCTGTTTGAGTTTTCCCCCATGGCTGAGACTTCTATGCTCGAATTTATGGCATTTTTAAAACTTCTGACATGTTCATGTCATGAAACAAAAAAAAATAATCTGTTGAAATAGTTTATTATCCAGCTGTTGTCAAAAGAGCAATGTGTTTACTCTTGGTCTTCCTCGTTGTCTTTGACTTTCCTGTCACAGAGTTAGAGGAGGTCAACCTATCTCCAGAGGACCTTTTGAAAACAATCCACATGGACAAGAAAAGTATGGTGGTGCAACCCTGCTAGGTTTCAGTTAGCTCAAACAGCATCTGAAAATTTATCAATATAGTGTACTTTATATATACATACATACTGACATTCTTAGCTTCTCTAGGAAATGTGCTTGCCAAGTACTTTTGTGGTAATAGTTTACATTATATATAAAATACACAGTTTACATTATTCTGAAGCATGTACAATTCCTAAGGATAAATTTCTAAATATCCTCCTTCCATCAAACTCAGTCATTTTAGTGCTGTTTGTTAGAAAGTATAATACAATTTTTTTCCTAAGTGGTATGCATCCCAAATGTTGACATTACACTATTGTAAAAATAACTACCCTGATAGTAAGATGTGGGCTAATAGAATCATAATTAACCTGTGAGAGATGCATGCCTATTTCATTGACAATGAGTTTGTCATATTACCAATATGAAAGGTCTTGTAACAAGTTCTTCACATAAATAAAATGAACAACAGGAGGAGAGGGTTACAATCTGCTGTCAGAGACCTCAGGAAATCTTTCTTACTTAGTAAGTTTTTTTATAACTTGATGCTACAGATTGTCTGTTTGATCTCAGTGAAGGATCAAATCTTAAAAATCTGGGGATGTCATATCTGTGTCCATATTGAATCCTGATTAACTTTGCTAGAATGCTTTAAACAGGATTAGAAATATTGATTCTCACTTAAGTGCTCTCAGATCACCCAAATCTCACTAATGAAGAATTTCTTTAGATAATGACTCCTATTGGCTAGTTAACAAATGATCATGAACATGTAATACATTAATCCCTCAATAAATATGACCTGAAATCCCTACATTAGAGATGTATTGCTCTACTCCTGACTGTAATTGATTAAAGTTGAGCATTACTGAAGCGTTCGGCCCTTGCTTGGTGCCCGGGTGGGCAGGAATTTTTTTTTTAAAGAGAGGACTCCAAAGGTTTTTAAAAGGTATTTGGACTTTTCTCAGATGTTAAATAAGGGACAGTTGGGTCACCTTGAGTTGAAGTAAGAATGTCCATAATAATACAGTTTATCCCTTGACTTAGGAGAATTTTTTTCTCTTGAAGGACTCTTGTGTTAGTTTCTTTTCCTATTGTAGTGATAAAAAACACTCTGACAAAAGCAACATTTTTTAGATCGCAGTTCAAGGTGAAGCTCATTATGGGAGGAAAGTCAAGGCAGTATGAGCTTGAAGGAGCTTGTCATAGCATACCTACAGTCAAAAAGTAGAGCATAATGAATGCCTGCGTGCTTTTGTTCAGCTTGCTTTCTTCATTTGTATGTCCAGGATCCCCTTGCCCAAGGAATGTCCACACCCATAAGTTAGATGAATCTTCCCATTTTTGTGAATTTAATAATCATAATCTTCCACAGACATACCCAGAGACCCATTTTAGCATGATTCCAGACTTTTTATCAAGTTAAGATGAATACTAGCCATCAAACCATCACCATTCTTTTTATAGTTGAAACTGTTTGTACACTGAGGTTTAAGTCCTATTTGTGTTGTCCTTGTTAGAAAACAGAGGTTATTGTTACTGTTTCTTGTAGGGCCTTCTAGGATTTAGATTCAGGACAAAAACAAAACAAAAACAAAACAAAAACAAAACAAAACAAAACAAAAAAACAAAAGAGGTTTAGTAGAAATGCCCTTGGAATTAGCACCCATAGGGAGTCAAGGATTCTAGATTGGGTAGATGAACATAGATAAAATTAACTCCTCAACAGATTTAATTATCTTACCAGGTGCTTTGGTGTTGGCATGCATGAGCAGAATTACTTTAAGACTTCACAAAGAATAGACACCTATAGTCTCTCATCAGCATATACCAGTTACCTTCCTGTTGCTGTGATAAAATATAGGACCAAAAGCAACCTGTAGACCAAAGCATTGATTTTGCCTTGTGGTTCTAGTCTATCATGGGAGCATAGAAAGAGGGCATGACAGCAAGAGCATGAAACAGACTGATCATATTTCATCTGCACATGGGACACAGAGAAAACAGAAAATGGCATAAGGTAATAAAAGCCCCCAAAGCCTGTTTCCAATGGTGTCCCTCCTCTTTTTTTTTTAAATTTTATTTTATTAATTTATTCATATTACATCTCAATGGTTATCCCATCCCTTGTATCCTCCCATTCCCCCTCCCTCCCATTTTCCCCTTACTCCCCTCCCCTATGACTGTGACTGAGGGGGACTTCCTCCCCCTGTATATGCTCATAGGCCCAGTGGTCCCACTCAAACTATGGCACCAGCCGAGGACAATACAGGCAGTAAACTTTAAGCCCCTACTCAGATCTATCCAATGGGCAGAACATTCTCCACAGTTGAGTGGAGAGTGGGGTATGACTTTCTCACATACTCTGGTGCCTCATATTTGACCACGTCCCCTGAATGGGGAGACTTGGTGGCACTCAGAGGAAGGATAGCGGTGTCCCTCCTCTTAGAAGGCTCCATTTCTTATAGGTTCCATATGTTCCATAAACAGTATCACCAACTAGGGAACAAATGTACAAATATATAGGGGCCTGTGGAGGAGCCTCCAAATGTAAACCACCAGTCAGTCATTAGACTCAGGGAAAACACAAAATGTCTTAACTCTCTACATTAGTTACCTTTTGACGCTGTGATAAAACACCATGACCAAAAGCTATGTATTAATGAAAGCATTAATATTGGCTCATGGTTCCAGACAGATAGAAACTATCACGGGGCCGGGTGGGAAGGACAGCAACTGGAGCAGGAATCCGAGCTATTACATTTCATCTACATACAGGACAAAGGTGATGTGGAGGGAAGAACCAGAAGATGGGTCAGAGCCCACCCCAGTGACATGTTTCCTCTCAAGAGGTTATACGTCTTAAAGGTATACAAGATCCCTCAAGAGTACCATCAGTTAGGGATCAAGTGTTCAAACACATGAACCTACGGGGCCAGTTCTCATTCAAACCACCATATTTCCATTAACTTGACTCTACTACACCAAGAAAGGAGCTGGTCCAGAGCCATCATTTAAAATACTACCTGAACTGGGGAGAGTATGAGCCTTGGCCCCTGATGTAATTTCATTTTCCAGTGCTTTAATAAATTAGCATGGAAAAAATGCAACTTAAAGGAGAGAGATTATTTTAAGTCATAATTCTCAGTTATAATTCATGGATATAAAGAAATCATGGTGAAAAAATAATAAAAAAACATGCTTGAAACATTCTGATGGTTAAAAAAAAAAAGAAAGAAGGAAGGAAGGCAATCACAGTGGCAGAATCTTGAAGGAACTGGTCGCATTACACCCAAAAGGACAAAGAAGGAAGGGATACATGCATACTCTGGCTCAGCCCACGTTCTCTACTCTCACCCAGTTCAGGATCTCCTAAGGAATAAATAATTCTGTCCAAAATGGACCTTCCCACATCAGTTAACTAAGAGAATCCCCCATAGACATGTTTACTGGTTATCCTGATTTAAATGATTCCTCTTTGAGATTCTGTTGTAATGTGAGTCTAGATTTCGTACCTAGTTGACAACATGAGCAGCCACACTCCTATAGGATACATGGATAGTGAACAGCAGTGACCACTACATCCAGCTCCCTGCACAGCTCACTTTCTCGCAATGCATGTAGGGCTGTGGAACTATCTACTCTGCTTTTGCTTGGGAAACACAAAAATGAAGAGTGAGATGAACTACCACCCCTGCGCTGTAGCTACTCTGCAGTCATGACTGACACTCTGTGTTTCCTTTACTCCTCTGAAATTTCTAATTTCACTTTTAGGTGATGCCTCCCTCCATTCACTTTGATAGCTTTCTGGCCAGATTAATAGAGAACACACTCCATATATATTTCATTTCCTGGCTTCAACAGTTCATTCCTCAAATTTTGGGAATAAGGAAAATGTATTCATGATACTTCATGGCAGAGGAAAAAATTTTGGGGGTATAGATTTTTGTAAGTGAGCTTGCAAATGAGGCACATTGCTTTGGAAAACATTATTTTGCTTGAAATCGATATTAATTGTGAACCTTCAAAGAGGGAAAGGATGAGGTTGTTTTGGTTTTGGTATGGTTGTTGTTGTTGGTGGTGGTGGTGGTGGTGGTGATGGGGTGTGTGTGTGTGTGTGTGTGTGTGTGTGTGTGTGTGTGTGTGTGTGTATCTGGGGGGAGATTGCAAGGGTGTAGGGTGGATATGAGGGGACAGAGAGATGAGTGGGACTGGGCGGCATGATGTGAAAATCACAAAGAATCAATAAATAAGTTTTTTTTTAAATTCCAATCAACAGCAACTTGTGAGTGGGTTTGTTTATCTCACAGCTTGAGGGCACATAGTCCATCACTACAGAGCAGTCATGGTGACAGTAGCATTAAGGAGCTGGTCACATTGTCTCTGCAGTCAGGGATCACAGAAAGATGAATGTTGGTGTTCAGCTTTCTGTTTCCTTCTTATTCAGTCCAGGATTCCCGATCAATGGAATGGTGCCACCTACAATGGGCAGGTCTTCTCACCTCAGTTAGCAATCAAGATAAATCTCCAAAGATATGTCCAGACAACCATGTCTCAGGTGACTCTTCAAATCATCAAGTTGAAAATTAAAATTAACCAACACAGATGCCCATACACTGACTCTAATATTCTTTATGATTCTTTATATGAGAGTGGGTAAGCTCAGTGATGGATCATTGACTAAATCCAGAACATATTCAGATAATATCAATCCTACATATAGTAAGTATTTATATTTTTAAACAAATGTCATCTGCTGCAAAGTCATATATTTGCTGAATCATTCATACTTATATTTGTTTTTATTTACTTATTTATGTACATTTTTGGAGATTGTATTTTTAACTATGCAGGCAAAATACTCCAAATAAGCTAATACAGAACTCGGGAAAAATATTACATCTTGATATGAGCAACAAATATTTTATACTTTTATTAATTTATTCTTCAAGAAATTCATATATGTTTACATCACATCCTAGTCATGCTCATTCCTCCACTGTCTCTTGTTCTCTGCTCACCACTGCCTGTTTCCCATTAAATCTCTATCCACTTTCATGTCTTTGCTTTGATTTTGATTAGTGACCGAAAAAGTTTGCAGGGTCCACTTGTGTACATTTTAATGTAACTTAGATGCTTTTAAGCACAAATCAGGCAAATTCCTGACATAGCCCAGGTATATTTTCCTGTTGTTCCTCAGAATAAGGATGTGTGCATCCATGTGAAGCCCATCACTTAAAGCTGTTTGGGCATCCCTGTGATGGCCTACTGTACTTTTGCAAATTACTTTATCTTCCACAGTGCTTTGTGAGTCCCCCTGTCAGTGGCATGCCTGTGATAATGGTCACTTTGTACAGTGATTGAGCTGATGCTTAGAATTACTGATAATTTCTAGAGACACTATCCAGGAGTGAAGTAGGAAGGGATATTTATTCCATTCTGTACAAGAACTTTAACAGTGACTGATTTCATACAAGATGGCGTTCCTGACATCCAAATGCAAAGACTCTAATCCCGAGAGAAAACTTGTGCACAAATTAGAAAGACTAGAACAGCTTTCCTACAACAGATATGAGAATCAGAAGACATTTTCTATTCTGAAGTGGCTTCAAACCTATGACATTATATAATCGATAAGTAATAATTACTAACATGACTCTGACTATGGTAGCTCTCAGGCAGTATATTTCAAAGAAGTCTGTCTATTTATATACTATAAAGAGGATGGAGACCATCTATCCCACTTTCAGAAGTGATTATTTATACCGCTTTACTGTATTAATTACTATAAAACATTGGAATATCGGGTTGAACTTTTTGTTTATGGAGTTGGAGAGATGGCTCAGCAGTTAAGACCAGATATTTTGCTTGCAAAGGATACAAGCTGAATCCTCAGTACCCATGTTGGGCAGCTTATAACTTCCTGTAACTCCAGCCCCAAGGGATCTAACATCCTGTTCAGGTCTCCATGGATGCAGGCATTATGAGTGCATACATACATGTAGAGACACAAACGAATAATTTTTTCAAATCAATCATAAAACAATAAACTGTTTAGGAAGAGAAACGGGAATCAGGATGCCGTTGAACAAGACTATAAAAGAGAAATAATAGCATGGGTTAGGGATTAGCAGTGGTTTTATTTTTTTATTGTTCATTTCACTTTACTTTAAGGAACTCTCAGTAAGGCTGACCTTATGTCACAGACCTAGAATATTAAATCTCATGTTTGAAAAGCTAGGAACATAAATCTCAATTGGTATTACTTTAGCAATGATGTTTGTCATATAAAGAGGTAGAGAGACAGAGGCTGCTTTTCATGAGCTGCAGGCTCTGCATTAGCAGGTTCAAAGAGCTTCAATTCAAAATGCTTTCTTTGTCCTGGATATGAATACAGACTGTTTTCTGCCTTTGTCCCGTATACCCTTCAGTTAAATATCAACTTCTTAGCACTCATACTCTGTTAATTACTCTAAGTAACCTGAAAATCACTTAAAGTGTATACACAGGATATAAGTAAAAATTATGTCATGTTTACTTCAAGATGGTTTTATTCAGTTGGTTAGTTTTATGATTTTATATTTTTGAAGTAGTAATATAATTCCATCATTGCCTCCTTCTCTTTCCTTCTTCCAACTGCTCTCATGCACTGTGTGTGTGTGTGTGTGTGTGTATGTGTGTGTGTATGTGTGTGTGTGTGTGTGTGTGTGTGTGTGTAAGGAACTTGAACATTCATGTGCCTTGGTAACAAAGATTTTATCTTTGGGTCAAGACTCAGTTAGATATAGATTATCTTTACAGACATAGATTGATTGGGAAATGTGTGCCTACCAGTAGTCATTTTTAAACTGATATATTGATTTAGTACAGGAATGATGAATTTTCTCTAACAGAAGTCTGAAAAAAATTAGGTTGCATTTTCTTGTCTTTTAAAGTTATTTTGTTTCTTTGCCTGACACTTTTACTCTTGTATCAGTCAGTTTTATCTATTTACTTGCATGAGGGCCTATTTGGCTTTTAACCATCATTGGTTCAATAAAAGCCAGTGACTAGTCATCAATAGAAACAGACCTGGATGAATGGGAGAGGAAGGAAGTGGGAGGTTAGGGGAGCATGGTTGAGATCTGCATCTGGACACTGTGACAACTCCCCTTCCCTACAAGTAGTACTATGCACCTCTGTTGGAGCATCCACAGCAGGGACTGTTGCTCTGATTAGCAGTAGGCAAAGGGAATAGCTGTATCTTTATCTACCTCTATCAGTGTGTGTGTGTGTGTGTGTGTGTGTGTGTGTGTGTGTGTGTGTGTCTAAACACTAATAGAAAGACATTTCTGGGACAGAGTTTGGGAGCTTCTTAGTTTTGTGGTTCCCAAGAATTAGAGATTCATAATTTTCAGTACAAATGTGACAGGAAGGCACAAAGATAATGCTAAATGTATTAAAATTCAAAGACTTAAGCCCCATCAAAAGGCTACTCCATACTATCATTCATAGAGGTGGTCCTTATTTGTAGGGTAGTGCTCACCGTGCCTTTGCCCCGCCTCCTGGTGGCATATGGAATCATTTTTAGTTGCCAAAAGTCTGGCTGGGAGAGTGCTGGCATGTAATAGATAAAGTCTGGAATGATGCAAATATCCTACTGCAGCCAAGGAAATTCTCCAATCAATAATCATCTAGCCTGACTAGTCAATAATGTCAAGGTTGAGATAGCTTTAAAAGAAAAGGCACAAACATGAGACCCAGATAAATTTTATGCCATTTTGAACTTCTGTGGATATCCAAAACTGATACAGCCACTTTTACTTTCTGCTTCCTAATTCAGAATCTGAGGACAGATTCTTAGTTCTTGTTAATGAGCAAAACTCTTTCCAAGTGTCTACTGTGATGGAAGACAAACTCCAGGAAGAAAATACTTAATTACTGTCTATTTCCCACCCACCTTCTTTTCCCTTCTATCTACATTGGTGGTGGGGGGGGATTGGTGTTCTAAACTAAGTTTATTTGGCACAAACTCATTTTACAGAGATGGGGAAAGAGACATGAACATAAAAATTCTAGGGTTGGGAGTAAGGGAAACTTGACTCTGTTCTCCCAGGATTGCTTATGAACTTAGGCAAAGAAACTCTCTGCCTCTCTGTTTAGTTTTCTTAACCACTAAAAATGTGAGAAGACTTTTCCCCTTACCTGTCTCAGAGATTAAAATAAATGTGGTATTTAGGAAAAGCAATGGTCTGCCCAGAGGTGATCAAGAAATGACTTTTACTTCTGCAGCATATGAAAGTTCTTTTACAAGTGAGACACATTGTCTAAGTCGAAGGACTGCAGCACTCACAAAGAGATTCATTGACAGGAATGCTCTTCTGTCGCACATATTCCAGTGACTGACCATATCTGTATGTGCATATGGGTAGCACCAACTGGACTCAATGAATAATTGGGGAAACATAAGAGAACAGGAAGCAGAGAGGAGGCCACAGTTCATGGAACGGGTTTTGCAAAGAATTGGAGAAAGAAGTAGAGGTGGGTAGGAGGACCAAAACACATTATACACTCTTTGAAAAATTTTTAAAGAGTTTAAGCAATTATCTATTGATCATTTAAATGTATATTGAAATAAATAGGACATAATCTTATGTATTATTCACAAGTGATTTTCACATTACGTTCAAGCATATTGTTATACTCTGTGCTTTTAATCTGAGAAATCGGGAGGCAGGCACAGGCAAACTCCTGAAGGTCAATACTAATCTGGTCAACAACGTAGTAAATTTCAGACAAACTAATACTACATAAACTCTGCTTCAAAAAACAAATTTCAAAATTTCGTATAGAACAATATCCATTTCCACTCTATATATTAATTCCATATCATATTTTCTCAGTTATATTACTTCAGTTTTCTTTCCAAAATTTAAAACACCTTTTTTCCACTTAATTTGCTCAGGTTAGAGAACATTTGATTATAGTTTTAAAAATATTGAAGCAAAATGACTCACCAAACCACATATCTTTTCTTTTGCTTCTAAGATTTATTATTTATATTATTTTAAAATTATAAACTTTATAAAATTTCCATTCACCATGTAACTCAACTTGTTTTCCAGTTTTACTGTGGCTTGATTTCAGGGATATAAGCATAATAACATGGCATTTATTGCTTTAAAATTATGTAAATAAAATTATGTAGATATACCACTTAAGTGGTAGAATGGAATCTATAAAAGGAAATGCAATCTTGTTACTAAAATTTGAATGCTAAAGAAAAATGTCCCAAGTGCCATCCATAGAATGCTTTTTTTTTTCTAGACAAAGACTTTCTTCTTATGTTTTCAATGATAATTAGTTTGCATCCATGCTCATCTTCTCAGTCTCTGTCTTCCTAGAGTATTTTGTCTTGAGGTCACAGATGGTCCTCTTGTTTTTACACTTATCTGTTTAGCTTCCTAGATTGGCTGGATTGGCTACCTTAGAATAGACTCTGAAACAGTTTTGTGAGTAGGAAATTCATAGACATAGAAATTAATTGAGCCTTGTCTATGAAAATAAACCTGATGTGGGATGTGCAGAGAAAATGTGAGGGTTTTTGTTTATTTGTTGGTTTGCCTTTTTTTTTTAAAGTAGTGTTGCATAAATATGAACACAGGACAGTAAGATGGTCATAGCAGACACCTGCTAAACCATAATGGGGTGGCCTTTGGGGGATGCTTGCTGCTTTGTAAGCTTTAATCAAAATTGGCACCAAGGAGCAGGCACTGGGTATGGGTTTTACTAGAAAGGGCCAGGACTTTGAACAAGGTCAATCTCCTCAACCGGAAAAGTGTTGGAGTAGGGGATAAAGAGAGCTGCAGCTTCACAGGCAGCTATGGATAAACCCCAAACAGAGTGAACTAATAATCTTTAAGCCTGAAAGTGAAGACTAAGAGGGATCTTTTGGGATATGAGATTTTTGAACTTTTGGAGTTTTTTTTTCTACATTTCATTTTGGATATTTGGTCACATGTACCTAAGGCTGGCCTCCAAATTGCTACACAGCCAAGAATGATCCAGAACTTCTGAATCCTCCTGCCTCTACCTTCTAAATGTTAGAAGTACAGTCATGTGCCACCACCTACAGTGTGTGCTGTATGGATGGAACCCAGGGCTTTATACATGCTAAGTATGCAGTCTTCCCACTGTGGGACATCCACAGGACTGTCCTTCAACATCATAGAAACTGAGCTCTTCATATAGTTCACTGATGAATGGCACAAAGATGATTCGCAAACTGTCTAGATTTAGTCTTAGTCCTCAGAGGAATCCATTAAGCCACAAGGGCCTTTCCTGTTGGACATTTGTTTGACATTTCCTATCTATGGAATAACAAGCATGTTTCTCTTTTATCTTTGAAGGTCTGAAACCTTAAAGGTAAGGCTCATCAACCCAAGCTTTCCTTCATGCTTCAGCGTGAAGATTCTGTATTCTTCTGCTAAACAATCTTCAATATTCACTTTCTTCATTTCACTTTCTGATACCTTGAATTCTTTTTATTTTTGTACCTAGAATTCTTGTTGAACAAAATGTAACATTCTGAATCTTTGTTCCTAAAAAGAATCTTCTTTTATCTTTCACTTTATCCTTTTCTCTGATTGTTTCCTATGACATTTTCTCAAATTTTATTTTCCAAATCATTAGCTAGGTCCTTAGCTTTGTTATATAGTAGTTTTAATTCCATAAATTCATTTTTAAAGTGTTCAATTCTTTTTCTTTTTTGTTTTGTCTTTCCCCCCTCACAATCCTATAAGTGCAATGTATATATTTCTTGTTCATGTGTTTTAAAATGCATAAATATTATGAGAAGACTAAGTTATACTAATTAACATATGTTTCCTCACATACTATTTTTTGTGTGGAAACATCTCAAGTCAACTCTCTCAGATTTTAATTTTCAAGTTTAAAATGAATTGTTAGCAATGCAGAGATTAATATACATTATCTCATTCGAGTGTGGAAATTACAAAACTAAAACCCAGAGATTGATTAATGGTATAAACTTCAGTTAAGGGGAGGAACAAATCCATGACATGTATTGTACAACAGGATAACTGTAGAGAAAGAACGTTTCATTTTTGATATCATTTTCCTTTTAACTACCAACACAAAATCCTGTTTTCTTCAGAACCCACTAAATTTGTTGGTTCAAATTTTGTAAGCATTTCTATTTCTTCTTAGTCATCTGAATGTTCTTTTCCTATGGTGTGTGTGTGTGTGTGTGTGTGTGTGTGTGTGTGTGTGTGTGTGTGCGTACATGTGGATAGGGAGGCACAAGAAGTGTATTCTGGTGTCTTCTTGCTATGCTGTGTCTGATTCCTTTGATGAAGAGTCTCTTGAAGTTGGAGCTTTCAGTTTTCAAAACATCAATGAATTCCAGCCTCAGTGATGGACCTCATCTCAAAACTAAAATGAAAAGCAATTGAAGAAAACATTCAATGTGTATCCCTGGCATTCACACACATGTACAAATACACACACACACACATACATGCATACATACACACATACATACATACACAGTGAATATGTATAATTTCAATTCTGCCTTGTCTTAGTTTACTCTTACCAGGAGAAAATAAAAACACAATACACGCATTGTTCATACCGTGAAGGACCATTTCAGCCAAATAACTACTGTCCATCAGGAGAATACGTTAAGCTCAAAGGCCAGAAAACATTTTCAACAAAATAACATAAGAAAATTTTCCTAGTCTACAGCATGAGATGCCTATGAACATATAAGAAACCCACAGAACATCAAATAGATTGGACCAGAAAAGAAATTGCCCCCACCATATAGTTAAAAAAACACTAAATGTACAGAACAAAAAAAAATATTAAAAACTGCAAGGGAAAAAGGCCAAGTAACATATAAAGGAAGACCTATTTCAATTATACTAGACTTCTCATTGAAGACTGTAAAAACCAGAGAGGCCTAAACAGACGCTTTGCAGACTTGAACACCACAGATGCCAGCTCAGACTATTATACCCAACCAAATTGTCAGTCACCATAGATATAGAAAACAAGATATTCTATGACGAAGTCAAATTTAAACAATATCTATCTACAAATGCAGAGCTATAGAAGTTACTAGAAGAAAAACTTCAATCCAAGGAGGTTAACTATACCCAAAAAACAGGAAATAAATAATTTCACACCAGCACACATGCACCTTCATATGCACATGCACACACACACACACACACACACACACGCACGTGCACACGCACACACACATCACCACCACCACCACTAACAACAACCACAACAACTTAACAGGAGCTGAAGAAAATCAATGTTCATTGTTGTCCCCCAATATCAATGCACTCACCTCCCCCCAAAAGATACATGCTAGCAGAATGGATGGGAAAACAGTATCCATCCTCCTGTTGCATGCAAGAAACATGATTCAATATCAAAGATACATGCTAGCAGAATGGATGTGAAAACAGGATCCATCCTCCTGTTGCATGCAAGAAACATGATTCAATATCAAAGATACATGCTAGCAGAATGGATGTGAAAACAGGATCCATCCTCCTGTTGCATGCAAGAAACATGATTCAATATCAAAGATACATGCTAGCAGAATGGATGTGAAAACAGGATCCATCCTTCTGTTGCATTCAAGAAACATGATTCAATATCAAAGATAGGTATTACCCAAGAATAAAGCGTTGGAAAAAGATTTCCCAAGCAAATAGGGCCAAGAAGCAAGCTGGTTTAGCCATTCTGTATCTAATAAAAGAGAGTTCCAAACAAAATTAATCACAAGAGATGGAGAAAGACACTTCATACTTATCAAAGGAAAATTCTACCAAGGTAATGTCTCAATTCTAAACATCTTTGCTCCAAATTTAAGGGCACCCATATTTGTAAAAGAAACATTACTAAAATGTAAATAACACATCAAGCCACACATATGAATAGTGGGAGATTTCAACATATCACTCTTACCAATTGAGAGGTCATACAGATAGAAAATAAACATAAAAATAATGGAACAAACAGATGTTATGATTCAAATACCTACAATACATTTCACATAAACACAAAATAATTTTTTTCAGCACTTGATAGAAACTTCTCAAAAATTGACCACATACTGATTTTCCTGATCCATGATCATGGGAGATCTTTCCATTTTCTGAAATTGTTTTCAAATTATTTCTTCAGAGATTTGAAGGTTTTTTTAATACAAATCTTTCACTTTCTTGGTTATAGTTACACAAAGATACTTTATATTATTTGTGGCTATTGTGAAGGATGTTGTTTCTCTAGCTTCTTTCTCTGCCACTTTGTCACTTGTATACAGGAGGTCTACTGATTTTTTGAGTTGATTTTGTATCCAGCCACTTTGCTGAAGTGTTTATCAGCTGTAGGAGTTCCTTGATAGAATTTTTGGGGTCACTTATGTAAACTATCATATCATATTCAAATAGTGACAGTTTAACTTCTTCTTTTCCAATTTGCATCCCTCTACCTATGACTTCAAGTACTGTATTGAAGAGATAAGGAGAGAGTGGACAGCCTTGTCGTGTCCGTGATTTCAGTGGAATTGATTTAAGTTTCTCTCCACTTAGTTTTATGTTGACTATAGGCTTGCTGTATATTGCCTTTATTATGTTTTTATATGTGCCTTGTATCCCTGCTCTCTCCAAGACTTTTAACATGAATGGGTGTTAGATTTTGTTAAATGCTTTTTCAACATCCAAGGAGACGATCATGTGGTTTTTTTCTTTCAGTTTGTTGATATGATGGATTACATTGATGGATTTCCATAAATTGAACCACTGCTGCATGCCTGGGATGAAGCCTATTTGGTCATGTTGAATGATAGTTTTGATATGTTCTTGAATTCAGTTTGTGAGTATTTTTGCAGCAATGTTCATAAGAGAAATTGTTCTGAAATTCTCCTTCTTTGTTGAGTCTTACTGTGGTTTAGGTATCAAGGTGACTGTGGCCTCATAGAATGAGTTTGGTAATCTTCCTTCTGTTTCTATTTTATGGAATAGTTTGAAGAGAATTAGTGTTAGCTCTTCTCTGAAGGTTTGGTAGAATTCTGCATTGAATCCATCTGGTCCTGGACATTTTTTTGTTGGCACACTTTTGGTGACTGCCTCTATTTCCTCACGTAGAAGAATACAAGTACATCCATATCTATCACCCTGCATAAAACTCAAATCCAAGTGAATCGAAGACCTCAACATAAGATCCATACACTAAACATGGTAAAAAATAAAGTGGGAAATAGTCTTGAACTCATTGACACAGAAGACAACTACCTGAACAGAACACCAATAGTGTAAACACCTAGATCGACAACTAATAAATGGAATGCATGATACTGAAAATCTTCTGTAAGGTAAAGCTCGCAGTTAACAGGAAAAAACAGCAGCCTAAAAAAAGATGGGAAAAGATCTTGCACAAACCTTACATGGGACAGAGGGCTAATTTCCAAGGTATATAAAGAACTCAAGAAACTAGACATCAACAAACAAAATATTCCAGATTGAAAGGGGGTGTTTAGATCTGTAGATCTAAACAAAATTATCAACAGAGGAATCTCAAATGACCAAGAAGCACTTAAAGGAATGTTCAATACCCTCAGCCATCAGAAAAATGTGATTCAAGACCACTCTGAGATTCCATCTTATACCTATCAGAATGGCTAAGATTAAACACACAGTGACAGCTCATGCTGGCTAAGATATGAAGAAAGGGGAACACTCTTCCATTGCTAGTCAGAGTACAAACTTGTACAGACATTTTGGAAATCAATTTGGCCATTTCTTGGAAATTTTGGACTAGAACTACCTCAAGACCCAGCTATACCACTCCTGGGCATATACCTAAAAGGTGCTCAACCTACCACAAGGACACTTTCTCAACTATGTATATAGCATCTTCATTAGTAATAACCAGAAAATAGAAACAACTTAAGTGTTCCTCAACAACAGCAAAAAAAAAAAAAATGGATAAAGAATATATGGTACTTTAAACATTGGAGCACCCAGCTTTTTAAAAAAAATAACATCATGAAATTTGTAACCAAATGGATGGAACTAGGGAAAAAAACATCCTGAGAGAGGTAACTCAGACCCTGAAAAACAAATATGATGTGTATTCACTTATAAGTAGACGTTGGCTCTAAAATATAGGATAAACATGCTACAATCCACAGATCCAGAGAAGCTATGTAACAGGGAAGGTCCAGGGGGGGATTCATTAATCTCCCTGGGAAGAAGAAATAGAATAAATATCACATCACAGATGAAAGATGGTAGAGGAGGAGGAAATGGTGGGGGCATGGAGGAAGAGAGTACTTACAGAGACTATTGTAATGGGGTGGTGGTGGGGTTCTCAGAATGAGCTAGAAACTTAGTGCAATGGCAACTTCAGGCAATCTACAAAGGTGACTCTAAGATTCTTAGTAATGGGGACTAAGGAGTCTGAACTGGTCATCCCCTGTAGCCAGGCAAGATTTCCAGTGGAGGGGTTGGGACACCAACCCAACCACAAAAACCTTTGAGACACAATTTGTTCTGCCTACAAGATATGCTGGGGTAAATATGCTACAGAAATTGTGGAAGCAGCCAACCAATGACTGGTTCAGCTTGAGGAACATGCCATTAGAGGGAGCTGACCCCTGACACTGCCTGAAAGGCCAGGACCCAGACACTGGATAGTCCATAAACCTACGATACAACCACGTATGACTGGCAAAAATGTCAATGAAATGATTCCTAATAATATTTTAAATATTCTGCTCTATTTATAGACTAGTGCCTAGACCTATTGTCATCAAAGAGGCTTCAGCTGGCAACAGATGAGTGCAGATACCCACAGCTAGGCATTAGGAAAAGCTTGGGGGAATCCTGGGAAGGGGTAGTGGGGAATATTGTACAATCAATGTGAGTAAAGAACACCACATGAAACGCACAAAATCAACTAACATGGGTTTATAGTGGCCCAGAGAGACTGAACAGACAACCAGGCAGCCTGCATGGGACTGACATAGGCTGTCTTCATATATCGTACAGCTGTGTAGCTTGGTCTTCTTGTAGGACTTCTAACAGTTGAAGCAAGGGCTGTCTCTGACCCTTTTGTCAAGTTTTGGGACCTCTTTCTTGATATAGTCTTAATATGAGTGAGGGTACCTAGTCTTACTAAAATTTGGTATGCCATGTTTTGGCTGTTATCCATGAGAGGCCTGCACTTTTCAGAAGAGAAAAGGTGGAGGTATGGATGGAAGAGGGTGCGTAGAGGTTGGGTGGAGGAGGGCACTGAGAGTAGAGACGGAGGGCAACCTTCCATCAGGATGAAAATATAACAGATTTAAAAATTTTCAAATCAAAACAACAACAACAACAAGTGTCCTCCACATAATTTTTTTTCTTTGCATTTAGTGCTACTAGGCAACACATTACTTTTGGCACACCTTTGACCAGGTTGTGACATAACAATACAATAAGATTTTACCTTAAGATTTAGAGGAGAGCCATTAGCACAATGGTGTGTATTAATTCCTTGATGTAAACGCTTGATAAGAATAGAGCAACAAAAACGTTCTGTGGCCTGTGAGTGTGCAGACATATTAATGTTCCTCTTTGTGGAGAGGTGAACAGCTGCAGTGCACAATTACTAAGGAAGATGCAGGAAGGCTTGCCTGTAGTGCACAACTGTTCTCATGTTCGTACACTGGGGGAAGGCTGGCCAGTGCTATTGTGGAAAACAGCCATTCACAATTTCCCAGAGTCCTCACTAGTCAGCATGACTGTATCCATGGGCAGTGCAACTACAGAGCCTTATTTCAGTAAATAACCCAGCTCTGAGAAATGGGTAAATGACCTGAAATCAGGAAGTGTGAAGAGGCTTGCCTGGGCTTCCTGGGTCTGACACTCAGTTGCTGTGGCAACCACAGCTAACAAAACAATAAAACCAAGGGTAATCTTTATGGCTGTGTGCAGTTGGTGGGGGGAAATTAGCAAAGAATTCGGTGTATTCATCCTCATGGGAGCTATTCTAATCATTGAAGCCTAATGTCATTTGTCTGCATCTCTTTCAACAAAGCAATCCACATACCAATTTGCTTAAATGGTGGATGCACATGCCAAATTTAATTATCCCTTATCTCAAACAGTCATTAATCATTCCTAGCCATTATTCATTGCCTACCCATAGCCACTCCAGTCTTCAGTACATGAAACTTCAGAACATTTTATATATATATATATATATATATATGTATGTATGTATGTATGTATGTATGTATGTATGTATGTATGTTTGTATTTTCTGAGTTAGATGAAATATCCTTAGCCTGAATGCCAGTGGTATGTTTTGTGTCATTATTCTCATAATCTATGAAATTAATAAAGCAAAAGCAATACCTTGCTGATTGTTGTGAGGCTAAAGATGAGTATTCCCTGGTTGTCAACTAATACAGTGCAATAAAACTGGTATACACCTACAAGAGTACTCAGGGTCCCAGGAATACAACCTATATCAGTACCCAAGGGTCTCAGATACTATCTACAATAATGTCCAGGATGCTACTCCACTTTGACAATATGTCTGTGCTATGTGATCCATCAGGGGACATCATATGAAAGAGGTTTCAGCTCTTCCCACTTCACTCTCCTCCACTGCCTTGCTTTTGTCATGTGACTGAATAATTACTTGATCATGATAGAGAATGCGTTGCTTAATTCATTTCCATTTACTAAATACAGCAAGTCAAGCAATACCTGCTTTTATCAGTGGAAAGAAAAGGGCAAAGTGCGGGTGTTATAAATTCACTATGGAATTCTGCCTGCTGCCATGGAGGCAGGAAAGGGCAACAGTGGTTTTAACGTCTAGTTTGTCCTAGGGCAAGCTTTTAACTCGAACTGTTTGAAAAGAACTGTTAGTGTGTATATTTCAAAATGTGTCTATTCTTCACATACTTCCTCATGCCCTTGGAGGACCAACCTGAGCAAAGACTGCTGAAAAGGTTTGTGCAAAATGTTATACGGAAGACAAGAGATGCAGGACCAGCCTGATGTTGGAAAACAAACAACCCCCCCCCAAAAAAAAAAACAGGAAGGGGACATGAGGAAGGGAAAAGGAATTTAGATGTCCTCTTTCTTCCTACAGATTCCTTTCTAAGTGTTATCCTTTCCTAGATGTCTCTGTTTATATATATATATATATATATATATAGTTTTAAAATGATTTGTAAGTGTGTGTGCATGTGAGCCTATGTATAAGTACGTACAGTTTCCTGTGGAAGCCAGAAGAGGGCATCAGATTCCCTGATGTGACAGGAGATTGGGAGCCACCTGAAATAGGTACCAGAAATAAATTCAGAGCCCCTGAAGGAGGAGCATATGGCTGTAACTATTGAGCCATCTCTCCAGCCTCAGTGATTCCCATCATTGAGACCATATTCCAAGGAGAAAACCTCAAAGATATCTATACATTTTTTTTGGCTTGGCTCCAGCAACCCCAGAGTCACCATTAAGTAGAGTGGCTTTGCATATTTAGGAAAACTAGTTTTGTGAGTACAAACATGTTCTAGGCAAACTCTTCAAGAATAACATTTGCATGACAATAGCCCATTTCAACAAAACTGTTTGCATTGTGATAAAAGACAAACAAACGTGTGAGAAATTTTATTTGAGATCAAATTTGCTTTAACTTAAATATCATGAAAATAGGAGAATTCCCACAGTATAAAGTCAGAACTGGAGACAGAGTTGGGAGGGGGTATAAGGTAGAAAGAAGTACAGTTTTTTTTTTCAAGTTGGTGGCTTAAGTTCAGATGACTTGTGGTTACTTCTTGTTAGGATTAGAGCAGAAATATGCATCCTGCAATGAGACTTCTGGAGCCGCCTGGTTCCGGGAAATACTCTCCTTTTGTGGGATCTGTCTGGTTCTTTAGATTCTATGTCTGTCTGACTGTGAATCTTTTCCCATGATTGATTCTTATTATGTTTAGTGTTGTCTGGGATCTACTTCAGGAGCTGGGTCCAAACAATGCTGGGATGGTGTCTAATTCTCATGGGCACTTCCATTCACCATTCTACTCAAGCTTTAGCCTTACCTGTTCCCTATGCTTTGCCCTCCCTTACTTACCAAACTACATTCAGCACCAAGTCCGCTGATCCTGTTTCCCAAACATTCCGTAAATACTTTACTTGTCTATTGCTATTAGTATGTCCACAGTTGGAACCAGTGCTTTCTTTTGCCTAAGTCTGTTATTACTTTGTTTTTAAATATGATCTTTCCTTCCTTCTTTCTTTCTTTCTTTCTTTCTTTCTTTCTTTCTTCCTTTTCTTTTCTTTTTATTGCCAAGATACAAGTAAGTATTTATTTGGAATGTGAAAGGATACACACAGATTATAGGTGTTTAACAAGACAAAATGTCCTTGTTTCTACCACAGACAGAATTCTCCCTAAAGAAGGACAAGCTTGGATGCAGACAGAGTCAACACCCAAACTCTTCCAAGACAGGATGAGCAAGTCCTCAATAGTTCCTGCCTCACAAACATGTCTGTCAGATATACTGGGCCAGAAGGCCAAAGAAGATTCCCCAATGTTATAGAGAGTTTTGGGTGGCTATTCAGGTAGCAAACTGTCTCTGTCATCCTCTCATTTGAAAAGCTACTAACCTGCACTCCCACCATACTCAGGTAATCAAGTTTATTCCTTCTCAAGCCTCTGATGGAGTTGAAGATCAGGTAGCATAGTTTTACAATGAAGCTTAGCTGTTTAGGGATTACGATGTTTTTACGTCTAGATAGGTGTTTTAAGTTGGTAATGACAATATGTGATGGAGATTGATTTACATTCAGAAATTTAGATGCACCAAGATAGGAAAGATGTCTTCTTCAAGGCTGTCAAATACAAATAGCCAAAAGCACTAAGAATGTAACATTTATATAATTCCTGATTGTGTCACAGTTTTTCTTGTTATAGGCAATCTATTGTACATATATGTAATAAAATAAATGTATATGTAAAAAATACAAATTTTAAAAAATTTAAAAACAAGATGAAATTCACAGATCTTATGAAAATCATACAATACAACTTAGCTGATGAATACATTTCTGTAGTTCTTTACTTTCCCTCCACTCTTGCCCATATAGTTTGATCCATTCTAAACAATAGTTTTTGCAAAGCTCCGTAATGACCGAGTACATAGACGAAGACCGTATTTTTTCTAATGTGACTGACTGCCTTTTATTGCTATTCTTTTATTTTTACATACACATTTTATACTGTTACACAATAAGCTACCTACAGCAGGAAGAACCATGAGACAATCAGGAATTATATAAATGTTACATTCATAGTGTTTTGACTATTTACATTTGGTAGCCTTGAAGAAAGCATCTTGTCTACCTTGGTGTGTCTGAAATTCTGAATGCAAACCAATATCTTCCATATCTCACCATTATCAACTTTAAACCTCTATCTAGACATAAAAACATCTTAACCCCTAAACAACTAAGCTTAATTGTAAAACTAAACTGTATGGTTTTCAACCCCATCAGAGACTTGAGAAGGAATAAAATTAATTACCTGAGTATACAGGGAGTGCAGGTTAGCAGCTTCCCAAATGAGTATATGCAGGTGAGAGTGCAAGTGCCCTCAGTGAAGAGGCCAGAGATATCACAGCTGAAACTGAACTCAGGCCTCTGCAAGAACAGTATGTACTTTTACCACTGAGCCATCTCTTCATCTCCTAAATGTTATAATACTTTAAATTAATAAGTTTAAATCAAATAAGTTTAGAAGTTTAGGATTGTTGGTGATGACTTGAAAAACAAAAATTTCATATCAAAAGGAAGAGGGCATCTGTCCTGGAGCCAAATATGTGTGACCATAGTGGGGACACACAAGTTTAAGGTACCAAAAACACCATATTCCAACATGGTAACAATTTCATGAAATGTTTATACTAACAAAACAAATCCATACATCAAAACCTTTTCCATATACTTTGGTGAAAACATAAAATATGTGGGTTACAGAAAAGTGGAGAGATCACTGCTATAGACCTCAGAGGCCAAAAGATTACCTTCTGAATCCCAGAAAGTTTCAGTCACACACAGGTGGATGATAAATACCTAACTGAGAGGCTGAAATGCCTTAAGATTCTTGACACTGGAGCTGAAAGTTCCCAAATCTCTATCATCACTGATCACCTAAATCAGGAAGCCAGACCTTCTAGAATGTTTCATGTCCTGGGTCTTCTTCCCAGAATCTTTAGTTCATATTACCTTTCCTTTCAAATTTCTCACTATTCAACTAAGTGATATCAGGTCTATTTCTAGGAATATTTTTTTTAAATAAGAAAAAGTTATATTGACTTAATGGAATTACTATAAATGTTAATATCTGTATGTATTTGCCTTTGAAGATACTTCGTGTGCAGGAAATACTCTGAGAATATTAGGTATGAGTATTATCATACGCAAAGATTCCCAGGAGATGGTAAACACATATTTGATTTCTCCCCTGTAAACTTAAAACCATACTACCATTTCCTATTAATTCGGCAGTAAGTTTTATAATTCTTTTTTATCCTTATTTTTTTTTTAAATTTATTCTTGTTACATCTCAATGTTTATTCCATCCCTTGTATCCTCCCATTCCTCCGTCCCCCTCCCATTTTCCCATTATTCCCCTCCCCTATGACTGTTTCCTGAGGGGGATTACCTCCCCCTGTATATTCTCATAGGGTATCAAGTCTCTTCTTGGCAACCTGCTGTCCTTCCTCTGAGTGCCACCAGGTCTCTCCCTCCAGGGGACATGGTCAAATGTGAGGCACCAGACTATGTGAGAAAGTCATATCACACTCTCCACTCAAGTGTGGAGAATATTCTGACCATTGGCTAGATCTGGGAAGGGTTTAAAGTTTACCTCCTGTATTGTCCTGGCTGGTGCCTTAGTTTTGAGCAGGACCCCTGGGCCAAATCTGCCTATCCTAATGTTCTACTTGTAGGTTTCTAGGACCTTCTGTATCCTTTTATTTTGCTATTCCCCATGTGTCTCTCATTTAGAGTCCCAATAGGATGTCCTCCCTCTGTCACCAGTTTCCTGGTAAGTGAAGGCTTTCGTGGGACATGCCCCTTGGGCTAATATGCAGATATAAGTGAGTATATACCATTTGATTCTTTCTCCTTCTGGGTTAACTCACTCATTATGATCATTTCTAGCTCAATCCATTTATCCACAAATTTCGGGAATTCCTTGGTTTTTAATAGCTGAGTAGTATTCCTAGTGTAATGTACCACAGTGTCTTTAATCCATTTTTCTACTGATGGACACTTAGGCTGTTTCCATGTCCTGGCTATTATGAATAAGGCTGCTATGAACATGGTTGAGCAAATTTTCTTGTTGTGTGCTGGAGCATCTTCTGGGTATATTCCAAGGAGTGGAATAGCTGGGTCTTGGGGAAGCCCTATTCCATTCTCTTCTGAGATAGCACAGATAGATTTCCTAAGTGGCTGTACTAGTTTGCATTCCCACCAGCAATGAAGGAGTGTTCCTCTCTCCCCACATCCTCGCCAGCATGTGGTGTCACTGAGTTTTGATCTTAGCCATTCTGATGGGTTTAAGATGGAATCTCAGAGTGGTTTGATTTGCATTCCTGATGACTAAGGAGGTTGAGCATTTCTTTAAGTGTTTCTCAGCCATTTGATATTCCTCTGTTGAGAATTCTCTGTTTAGTTCCAAGCCCCATTTCTCAATTGGGTTATTCGGTTTGGTGGTGTTTAATTTCTTGAGTTCTTTATATATTTTGGATATTAGACCTTTGTCAGATGTAGGGTTGGTGAAGATCTTTTCCCAGTCTGTAGGCTGTCGCTTTGTTCTCTTGACAGTGTCTCCTGCCTTACAGAAGCTTCTCAGCCTCATGAGGTCCCATTTATTAATTGTTGACATTAAGGCCTGGGCCGTTGATGTTCTGTTCAGGAAGTTGTCTCCTGTGCCAATATGTTTCCAGGCTCTTCCCCACTTTTTCCTCTAAGTGACTTAGTCTGGTTTTATGTTGAGGTCTTTAATCCACTTGGATTTGAGTTTTGTGCAAGGTGACAAATATGGGTCCAGTTGCATTTTTTTACACATAGACCTCCAGTTAGACCAGCACCATTTGTTGAAGATGCTATCCTTTTTCCATTGAATGGATTTGGCTTCTTTGTCAAAAATCAAGGGACCATATGTGTGTGGATTCATATCTGGGTCTTCGATTCGATTCCACTGATCAACCAGCCTGTTGCTGTGCCAGTACCATGCTGTTTTAATTACTATTGCTTTATAGTACAGTTTGAGATCAGGTATGGAGATTCCTCCGGAGCACCTTTCATTGTACAAGATTGTTTTAGCTATTCTGGGTTTTTTGTTTTAAGTTTTATAATTCTTGATAGAGTTCAAAATGGACTTTCAAGATTCGCCATCTCACACCTTTACAGTTCCAGTTGGCTATGTCCTCTCCTCTTCTCTGCTCTGCTCTGCTCTGCTCTGCTGTGCTCTCCTCTCCTCTCCTCTGCTCTGCTCTCCTCTCCTCTCCTCTGCTCTCCTCTCCTCTGCTCTCCTCTCCTCTGCTCTCCTCTTCTCTGCTCTCCCTCTCCTCTTCTCTGCTCTCCTCTCCTCTCCTCTGCTCTCCTCTCCTCTCCTCTCCTCTGCTCTCCTCTCCTCTCCTCTCCTCTTCTCTCCTCTCCTCTGCTCTCCTCTCCTCTGCTCTCCTCTCCTCTCCTCTCTTCTTCTCTCCTCTCCTCTTCTCTCCTCCCCACTCATTATTTCTAACACCAATGATTTAATTTAATTTTCTTTGGTTCTCAGGACTCAATTTTTATCTGAACCTTCCCATGTTCAGCTCTCCATTCCCTTCTTAGGCTGGATTTCCATTTGTCTTTCTTCAGTCCAGACATTTTTTCCTAGTGCAGTTCACAGAGCACATTCTGGGAACATTATTATAAGATACTATCATGTGACTACTCAAGTCTAGATCAAGTCTCACTTTTTGGCAACTTTAAAATACGTAGAAGTGTAGCTAATTATTTACTTATGTGATTATATATAAACATTTTTCTATCGTTTACATTTTATTTGGTTTGTAGTGATGTCGGAAATGGTCTGTTTATTAACCATTGTCTCCCCTGCATCTACAACAGTATGTGGCATCTAGTTCTGTCAATATTATTTATAAATAAATGGATCAGAGGGATATATGTAGACTTACTAGGGTTCTCTCTCTCTCTCCCTCTTTCTCTCTCTCTCTCCTTATTTCCCACCCTCCCCCTTTCTTTTTCTCTCTCTCTCCTTCTCTCCCTCCCTCTCCCTCCCTCTCTTTCTTTCTTTCTTTCTGTCTTTCTTTCTAGTAATTTGTCCTAGATTTACTAACGAGGAAAGCAAGGGAGAATCTCAGAGGTAGTGCATGTTGTGGTTGGGTTTGAAATATCCTCTGTAGACTCATGCTTGAACGTTTCTGCTTTAAGATGCTACAGAGGCTTCAGAAGATGGCCCCAGGTGAAGAGAGTAGGTAAATGGGGATGCCTTTGGAATCTCCTAGCCCAGACCTTTGTACAGACATCATTCTCCTCTTCCCTGGTCCAACATACTGTGAGCAGCCTTAGACTGAAACCTCCTGAAATTGCAAAGTAAAATAAATATTTACTCCCATGTGTGTTGCTTCTGCTTTGTAGTCAGAAGCATGTGAAAGCTAGCTAGCAAAGCACAGTAACGATCCAGTGTAAATTAAAGTGAGACACCCCAGCCCCATTTTGTCATGAATTTAATTGGCTACTTTTTGTCCACTAAAGGTTGTTTAACTCAGGCACCAGGCATGACCAGCCCATGAAGCAATACATTGCTAAGAGTGTTAGTCTAAGATCCCAAAGGCATTTAAAAAAATTTTAAAGGGCTACTTTATTTGCATTTTATGCATCTGAGTATTTTCTTTCATATATATATATATATATATATTTGTGCCCAGTATATTCTTGGAACCTATGGATATGAAATAGGAGATCAGATGCCCTGGAGCTGGAGTTGCAGATGGTTATGGGCCACTACATGGGTGCTTGGAATCAAACCTAGGTCCTAGCCTAGAGCAGCATGTTCTTTTAACCTCTAATTCGTTCTCAGAACCCCAAATTAAAATGTTTGATTAGTGAGAGATGTAACATTAGGTTTAAATATATATGTGTGCATATAAAATTAAGATTAAATACATACACATACAATCATGAATTATTTATTAAGATTTCACACACATTTATGTTGTGATCAAACCCTGAGTATTTGTTCAACCTCATCTTATTATGATCAATCCTTGATACAAAAATAAATTGTGTAGATTTTCCTAAAAATTGTATAAATTAGCTACAATCCATACAAACCAAAGTAAAATATAGTGGACTGGTTTAGGCCAATGCCCAACATCTTACCACTTCATATCCTTTTTACCATAGTGGGAAGAAGTGGTGACTCCAGTGTGAAGAATGCTGGAAATACAAGGTTAGATATTTTTAAAATGGAAGTTTATTGTAAGAGTAATTCTTTTCTCTATTTCCTTAGTGAGTCATTTGGTGCTAACAGGTCAGACCTTCCTTAAATATACTTCAATTAGATTTTAGTAAGTCATACCATTAGGCTAAATAATAGTTGCCCTTTTCAGAATTGAGATTGAATATGGGCTGGGGAGATGGCTCAATGCTTAAAAAGCTTGTCATGTAAGCAAGAGTGGCACACTTCCCCAGAACCTATGGCAATGCTGAAAGAACTTGGCAGCCTGCCTACGACTCCAGCCTCAGAAAGTAGATTCCGTGTACAAGCTGGCTAGCCAGAGCAGCCATATTGGTGGGCTCTGGATTTTAGTGAGATTAAGTGGAATGGCTATGGGGAAGAATCCTGATATCAACTGCAGAACTTCACAGGCATAGACACACACTAATGGCACCACACACAAAGATATGGATTATGACATATAATGAATTTGCACAGTCTGCTCACTATGTCTATGTATTATTCATCCATATATTAAACCAACAACAGACAAAACTGCTTGAAATATACTTTTACTGTCATGATGCCCTTTGCTGGTGAGATTTGGGTCAACTTGACAAAAGCTAGAGATACCTGGAAAGAAACAAGTCAGTTGAGAAAATACCTAGGTCATATTGCCTATAAGAAAGGTTTTGTGGTGTTTTGATTAATAACTGATATGAGACGGTCCAACCAACTATGGGCAGTGCAAAGGTCTTGGGTTGTATAAAATAGGACTCAAAGCAAGGCATGGAGCAAGCCACTAAGGAGCTTTTCTTTATGGTCTCTGCTTCAGTTCACTCATCCAGTTTTCTGCCCTACTTGAGTCATGGACTTGGCTTCCTTCAATGATGGACTGTGATCAAAGTTGTAAGATGAAACGAATTCTTTTTTTCTCAAGTTGGTTTTGATCACGTTGTTATACTCCGGCAATAGATAGCAAAGTAGGACATTCCCCAAACACTGTAGAAGTGTATCCGTGTCCTACTGTTTTACAGTTTTTACATTGCATAATGCATTACAAATCATCCAAAAATCATTTAAAATATAGAAGGACAAGTGTCAGCTGCATGTAATACTGTGCTGTTTTCCATAACTGGCATGAGACTCGAATGTGAAGAGTTCTGGAATGCAAAAGGAGAGCATGCAGATTTCCACAAGGCCTCCATTTGTTAAATGTTATTATTGGCGTGTTAGTAGTGATGGTGGTGGTGGTAGGAGTGGTGAGGAGCACATGTGGAAGCCAGAAGACAACTTCCAGAAGTCAATTCTCTCCTAAACTAGTTTCTGGAATTGAACTCAAGCCATCAGGAGCTTCTTTCCCCTGAACCATCTCCCCAGCCTGTGTTGAATATTTGTATTTTACTTAATACATTTGTTACCAGTAGTCTACATCATCAGAGATGCTCACAAAAAATTGTAGTAGCACTTCATGTATTTCAAGTTACTTTGTGGTTTCTATACTTAGGCCGTGTTGACCAAATATAACGCTCACTTTGTCAGCCTAGAGGAGTTGAAACACACTTAAAAGCAGTAGTAATGATATACATGAGTACAAGTGCATTATGACCTGAAAAAGAATACTCAGGTGGGAGAACAGATACATGTGGAGGATGGATATATATGCATATACAATATCTGTACATATACATACAAATTGTGTTTTAGGCTTGAAGCTCAACGTCTCTATTTGTACTTGCTGCTTAGATGATCTTTCTCTTGTTCCTTCTGTGTGCCAGAGACATTTATACTTCTCTGTTCCTGCCCTGACCTTTTCCTGATTACAGGCCTTGTGCTAATTAGTCATTGTGATTCCAAAGTTCAACACAAACAGCTTTGTTCCCACTGTTGCAAAGGCAGGAAGACACATCCATCGACATTCAGGATGAAAGCCTTGAAAACAATGCAAGATCATCTGGGACTAAATCTTCCCTTTTGAATCAACAAAATAGACATTCATCATTCACCCAGTATAGTTTTGAAATTCTATAGACTTGCCAAAAGAGCCCTATTACAATGAAATACTCAAAGTCTGATAATACAAGCATAAATATCATACCAGACTGCATATAAATGATTCAGAATTGTAGTAACTAAAGATGCTCTTTAACTCTAGGACTTGAAGATTTTATGTTATATTTTAAGTCCAGGAATATACCCCTGTACTGAAAAAGTCAGGAAGTCAGAGCCTAAAAGATGCCTCAGTCTGTAGAGATGCTTACCAAATCTGTAGCTATCCGTGCAGTCCTTGAGATCCATATAGGGGAAGAGAGAGCTAACTGCTACAAGTTGGTCCCTCATTTGCATATGTAGGCTGTGGTACACACACACACACTCACATGCACACACACACACACACATGGATGAGGAAGAAAATAATAAGTATAAGAAAAGATTTCTTGTTTTCTTTGTAAATAAGGACATTTCTTTTTGTTTTCTTGGTATGTATAAAGATATAGGAAACACAGGGAAGGAAACAGAAAAGAAAAAGGAAAGGGCATGACTGCTTCTAGGTATGGTGGGGAAGAAAGTTTATTATGGATATGTGGAAGAGCACAGCCAGAGGCAGGGACTCCTGGGAGCGTCCAGAGTTGGGGTATGGGAAGCAAGATGGGACCCAGACACAGCAGCCAGGAGGCTCAAAGTTTCAAAGAGTGAGCAAACAAAATGGTTGCATTATATGGGGAAGGGCAGTACAGCCGCTAGACCAAAGAGTTTTGGGTAGGGAGCTGGGTATCCCAGACAGAAGTGCCCCATAACAGATAGGCACTGAGGGATGTAGCAGAAGCTGGTGGCCAGGTCCACTTTGGTATATTAATAGGAACCTAGCCATTTTTTTTTTTCGGGGAATGAAACCTAACACACAATGATGATCTTGGCTTTCTTGTTTATCTACAGAATTCGGAGTATTAGTGTGCTAAAAAGTTAATACCTTTTTGTTTTGTTTTTTAAAATGAGGTAGTGGGACTGCAACTCATTAGCAGAGCACCTGTTACAATCTGCTAGGCCTGTGTTCCTAGACACAGAGTTTTAAAACTCAGAAATATCACAGCACATCGCAGAAGGTCTGGACTTCCAAAGCCTTGTACTCTCTCTGGGGAGAACAAAGGTCCCCTGACTTTCCCCGTAACTGCAACCCTGCAGCAGCTGCTGCATCAAGTGTTTGCCCTAGAAGGAGGAGGCTCTCCCTATTAGCTACTCTCACCTCCCTCGATGCCTTTCACACTTTGAGATTTCAACCTCTATTGCTTTCCTAATTTTAAACTTGAAAATGTTCGTTTTTTTAAAAGATTCATTTATTATACACAAACCATTATAGATGGTTTTGAGCCACCATATGGTTGCTGGGAACTGAACTCACGACCTCTGGAAGAACAGTCAGTGCTCCCAACCTCCGAGGCATCTCTCCAGCCTTAAAATGTTCATTTTAAGCTACTCTTATTTTATCTATTCTTGTGTAGCCATCAATAGTAAAACAATTTAAAGTGAATCTACATGACTACATGTTTCAAACTGAGAGGTAAAGCATAGGAAGGGGGTGGTTCTTTGTGGAAGTCAAGAGCATATCAGATTTTCAATTTATAATTAAAGTATGGGAGCTATTGCATCTTTGCTCCCCCACGCACCTGCTTCCATATCCTCACTTTTATCACCTTACTTGCTTCTTACGTTAGTTGACATACAACAACTATCATGAGTCAACTCTAGTAGGAGCTGAGCTGGATAAAAGGTCTGAGACTATGTGATTCTTATGAAAAAATGTCAGAGGATGTATTCTCAAAGTCTATTCCTTACATCTGCCCATGAGGCAAGAGAGAGAGAGAGAGCCATGCAGATTTTCGAGTGTGTGTATGACTGCATTCATATATCAAAGTTAAAGGTGACATTGGATATTTTTCTTTTCTTTATTTACTTTTAATTAAACATTTTAATCATTACATATACATTTATATTATTACACATTTATACAATAAACTACCTATAGCAGGAAGAATCATAATGTAATCAGGAATTATATAAATGTGAAATTAGTATTTTTGGAGTAAACTTGATTACCCGAGTACCAGGAGTTCAGGTTAGTAGCTTTCCAAATGAGAAGATGAGAGAGACAGTTTACTACCTGAATAGTCACTCAAAACTCTCTATAATGTTGGAGCATCTTCTTCAGCCTTCTGGCCCAATATATCTGACAGACATATCTGTAAGGCAGAAACTATTGAGGGCTTGATTATCGTGTCTTTGCAGAGTTTGGCCATTGACTCTGCATGCATCTGAGCTTGCCCTTTTTAGGCAGAATTCTGTCTGCCAGAAACCAGGACGTTTTGCCAAATGGCTTGTTTGCCACATTTGTAGCCATCTCCATAAGGAGGTTCTTTGATGTTCATCATCCTCTTTGAGGTAGGATGGGTGTTGCAAGGAGTTGACCTGTCTCATTGTCAGTGAACCTTTAAAATTTAAATGCCATATTCTGCATGTCTCTGAGGTTTCTGAAGAGCTTATCTAACTATCCCACCTTATCTTTCTATAGAATCATATCTACATGCTGCAACTAAGATGTATATTCTTTTGATGAAAGTAGACTAGTAATTGACATGAGCATGATTTGATCCACTAACAATTAACTTGTATGATGTATTTATCCTAAATAGCCTGCAATAGCACTTTCAAAGTACTGGAAGTAAACTTTGTATTATAATTGAGTTGTATAAGCGCAATACTTTATATAAGAGTAGAAATAAATATATATAACTATACATAATGTGTGTGAAGAATAATTTTACATTGTATCTATAATTATTTTGCATCTATGTACAAAATTCTATAGCAGTGAATTAAAAATAACCTTGTGAGTGACAACTGAGGTATTAAGTTGAGGAGTAGATTTACTAATCTACTTTTTGTTCTATCTCCCCTATATATTTCTATATTGTCCCTCTTTCATTTCAACCCTTCTCTCCAAACCTCTGAATAGAAGATAAAGGAAAAGAGAGACATTTCTGAGTCTAACTTTATTTTCTCTCTAAATAAGACCAATAATAATTTGTAAACAACTCCCATTCATAATAACCCTCTATGGCCCAAGAGAGCAACCAAAAACCTACCTGACCCTCCTTAAAAGAAATGGGGCATCCCAAATCAGCCACAAGAAACCTTAAGAGAACTACATAGGATATTTTCATTGACTGATTGACTCTCTATCCTTTCTTTTCTTTCTTTCTTTTTTTAAAGTTAAAGACAGGATCTCTCATATAATCTACAGCTCAACAACTTGGCTACTGACAGACCATCTAGCCCTAGTGATTTTCTTGTCTCTGTTCTCCTGGTCTTGGGCTTCAGGGGTTCATGCTGGCATGGCAAGCAACTAACTGGACATCTCCCACCCATTCCTCTGTTTACTTTTCTTTTCTTTTCTTCTCCAAAATTTATACACAAGAAAGAAGGGTGAAAATCAACACAGCACATTTTTCTATGACCTCTACACTTACTTTTTGTTTTTGTTTTTTCTTGTTTTCTTTTTTTACATATACATATACATTTACATTATTACACATATATACAATAAGTTACCTACAGCAAGAAAAACCACAAAACAATCAGAAATGATATAAATGTTACATTCATAGTGTTTTGACTATTTGTATTTGGCAGCCTTGAAGAGAATATATTTCCTATCTCGGTGCATCTCAAATTCTGAATGTAAGTCAGTCTCCATCACATTTTGTCATTATCAATATAAAACATCTATCTAGACCTAAAAACAGCTTTAACCCCTAAACAACTAAACTTCATTGTAAAACTAAACTATCTGGTCTTCAATCCCATCAGAGACTTGAGAAGGAATAAAATTAATTTCCTGAGTATACAGGAAGTACAGGTTAGCAGTTTCCAAAATGAGAAAATAAGAGAGGCAGTTTGCTGCCTGAACAGTCACCCATAACTCTCTATAACATTGGAGCATCTTCTTCAGCCTTCTGATAGATATAATTGTGAGGCAGAAACTATTGAGGACTTGCTTACCCTGTGTTGGCAGAGTTTGGCCATCAACTCTGGCTGCATCCAAGCTTGCCTGCTTTTAGGCAGAATTCTGTCTGTGCCAGAAATGAGGACATTTGACCCAGTGGCTGGTTTGCTACATTTGAAGCCATCTCCATAAGGAGGCTTATTGAAGCTCATGTTACCCATTTTAAATATGTACTTATGTTATTTTATGATATATATAGATATATATATATATAAATACACACACACAAACACACATATTTGTCAAGAGTCTGTTGCATATCACAGCACACAATTAAGGTCAGAAGACAACTTGTGGGAATGCTTTTTTCTTCCATCACATGAGCCATGAGGGTTGAACTTAGGTTTTGAGTATGGGCAGCAAGTGCCTTTACAAGCTAAGTCATCTTACCAGCTTTTCTTATTATTTTTAAAAGCATGAAAATAATAAGAATAAAAAAATAATTATAAAGAAATTGTTTTGTATAAAGGTAAGTATAGTCAGGCATGGAGGCTTATGTCTGTCGTTGTGGCACTTGGGGACTAATGGAGAAGCTGCTACTACAGATTCAAGGTGAGCCGAAGCTGCGCAGTGAGTTCCAGGTCAGGTTAGACCAGAGTGTGGGACGCTGACTCAAAAGTAAAACAAAAATATACCAAACAAAATGAATCATAACTGCATATTTCTTGTGTATACATTTATGGATGCAATTAATACAGATTTTGGGGCTGGAGGGATGGCTCCTTGGTTAAAAACACTTGCTACTATTGAATAGGACACAACTCCTGTCAGGAAGATCAGAAATGCATGTAACTAGAGTTTCAATGGACCCAGTGCCCCAACTGGATTCTGTAGACACCACTATTCATGTGTAGATAATCAGACAAAACCACATACATTCACACAAATGTAAAAATTAAGTAAGTTTTTAAAAATGAGTTACAATAAGTGCAGCCTTTTGTCTCCACAGGGCCTCATCCCAAGTATGATCAGCCTCCCCGGTTAACTTCCATTCAGTCAAACCCGGCTCTCCAAGCATATTGATTTTTTCATTGTCTGTTAAACACACATGAACTCTGAACCATTTTCTCTTCAACATTCATATTTATTCTGTTGACTCTCTTGATGTCTATCCCATTCCAGAATATCATATTTTGTGCATGATTCAAAATATGAATCTCACTCCAAACCAACTCAAACTCTCTTTATAATGCTTTCCTGAGCTTTGTAACAGGAGGGCCATCCTTCCTAACTCCTCATGCACCAAATCGAATGTACAAGCAGGTTCATCTTTAAAGTAATTCATCTTTGCCTGTGAGGAACCCTGAGACCATGAAATGGTAGTCATAATTTTATGATACAGAATTGCCATGGTTTACAAATAAAAGAAAGCAAATTCTGGTGCTAGGTAGATGGATCAGCAGTTAGGAAAGCACGTTCTATTGCAGAGGACCCACGTTCCCTTCCTAGAAGCCACATTATGTAGCTCACAGCCACCTGCATATCTAGTTCCCGGGGACCAGGTACCCATTTCTGGCTTCCAAGAAATCCTACATTCACATTAGAACACATGTGCACATAAGCAAACACACAGAGAATTTAAAAATCAAAATCAATCATTTTTTAAGAAAGCAAAATATTCAGAAACCTTTGGTTTAATAAAGATGGCAGGCTAGAAAGATGGCTCACTGAGTGGAGGCATTTCTACATAATCTAATAATCTTAGTTGGATCCTCTGAATCCTAAGGGTGGAAAGACAGAATCAACTTCCAAAACTTCTCCTCTGACTAACATATACACACCGTGACACATATGTATATATTCACTGGTACAACACACACAATAAATAAGTGAAAAAATTTAAATAACTATTTTTAGATTTATTTACTACATGCCATGTTACAACCATTGCAACAAGCATGCTCTCCTGTGAATTGATGAGAAAAAGTTTTGATATAAGTCATTTTGCAAATTCTTGTCAGCTTTAAATTTCTTTTTACCCATTTTTCTTAGCCAAATTTTACAAAACATATCTTTCTTCTCTCTTTATTGGAAATAGATTATTATTCTCATACAATATATTATGACTATAGGTTTGCTGGCCACCCCTCCCAGTTCATCTCCACTTTCCCTTTGCTCCAGATTTATTCCTTTGTGTCTCTCATTAAAAAAGAACAGGCTTCCAAGAGCCAACAACCAAACATCATAAAATAAGACGGAGTTAAAAAACTATATTGAAGTTGAACACAGTGACCTAACAAGGGGAAAAGAGTCTCACCAGAAATCAAAAGAAACCAGAGACCCACTCATTCCCGTATCATAAGTCCCATAAACATTAATATAATAGCTATAATGTATATGCAGAGCATCTGGTACAGGTGCATGCATGCCTTGTGCTTGCTTCTTCCATTTCTGTGAGCTCATATGTGCCTTGCTTAGTTGATTCAGAGGGCCTTGTTCTTCTGGCGTCCTCCATCTGCTCTGGCTCTTCCAAACTTTCCACCTCCTCTTCTATAGGATCCACTGAGCTCTGAGAGAGAGGGAATTGATGGAGACCTCCCATTTAGACTGTATCTCTGTATATAATTTCTGGCTGTGGGTCTCTACATCTGTTCCCATTTGCTGCTAGAGGATGCCTCGCTGATGGTGACTGAATAAGGCACTGGTCTATGAGTATAGAAGATTATCAGTAGGAGTCATTTTACTAATACTTTTTTCTAGACCAGTAGTGCTTGGTTTTACCCTGTGTCTCAGGGCTATCCAGTCTCTGGTTCTTTGCTATCCGAGCAGAGTTGGCATGGGTTTCATCCTGGGGAGTGAGCCTGAATCAAATCACACACTAGTTGGCTACTCCTACATGTTCTGTGGCACGATTGCCTTCCCTCATCAAAGAGATTAGAACGTAGAGGTGAAGACTCCATGTAGGCATGAGCCAGTTTTCTCCATGTGCAGTGATTTATGTGAGTGTTCTTCTTAGCAACGGAGCCATGCTGTCAGTTTGCGGAGAGCAGCCCTTTGTCTTAGCAAGGCTTTGGTTGGGAGATTTTTATGGGTCCCCCTTGAATGTAACCAAAACCTTCAACTGGAAGCTTTGCCTGGTGACTAGAGATGGTTGGCTAAGACTCCATATCCACCATTACTAGGGTAATCTTTATAGATTTCAGGAAGTTTCCATTGCACTATGTTTCCACACCTCCCACAAAGGCCCCAAAATTCCTGCAGTTCTCTCCTCACTCTCTCCCTCTATCCTAACTTTTCCCCGCTCCATTCCTCCCACCCCTCTCCCATCTCAATCCATCCCCTGTCTGCCCATAGGATCCATTCTGTTTTCCCTTCCCAGGGATATCCATGCATCCCCTGCAAGGCTCTTTCTCTTTACTTAACCTTTCTGAATCTATAGATTGTAGCCCAGTTAACATTTACTTAATGACTAATATGCACTTATAAGTGAATATGTACCATAATTTTTCTTTCTGGATTTGGGTTACTTCACTCAGGTTGATTTTTTTTTCTAGTTCCACTCATTTGCCTGAAAAAAATTTTAAACAGCCAAGTAAAAGTCTGCTGTGTAAATATACCACCTTTTCTTTATCCAGCTTCTGTTAGCGACATCTAAGTTGTTTCCAATTTCTGACTGTTATGAATAAAGCCGCAATGAACATGGTTAGGCAAGAGTCCTTTATGTAGGATGGGACATGCTTTGGATATTGGCCACTAGCAGTATAGCTGGATCTTCGATTCCCAGCTTTCTGATGAACCATGATATTGATTCCACAGTAGCAGTATAGGTGTTTGCTTCCACTAGCAATTAAGATGCATTTCCTTTGCTTCACATTCTTGACAGCATGAACCATCACTTGTTTTATTGCTTTTGTTGTATATATTGATTTTAGCCATTCTGACTAGTGAAAGATGGAATCTTAAGGTAGTTTTGATTTGCATTTCCATGACAGCTTAGAATATTATGTTTCTCAGCTGTTATAGATTTTTCTGTTGAGAATTCTCTGTTTAGACTTGTACCCTATTTTTAATTGAGTTATTTTGGTTTTGATACCTAATTTCTTGTATTCTTTATATATTTTGGATATTAGTCCTCTATCAGATGTAGACTTGATTAAAAAAAAAACCTTTTCCCATTCTTTAGGTTGCTGTGTTGTCCAGTTGCCTGTGTCCTTTGCTTTACAGCTTTTAAGTTTTACAAGGTTCTAATTATTAATTGTTAATCTTAGTGCCTGTGCTATCAGAGTTCTGTTCAGAAAGTTTTCTCCTATGCCAATGTGTTCAAGTCTATTCTTCACTTTCTCTTCTATTAGGTTCGGTGTATCTGGTTTTGTTTTGTTTTTTTGTTTGTTTGTTTTTGTTTTTGTTTTTTGTTTTGTTTTTTGAGACAGGGTTTCTCTGTGTAGCCTTGGCCATCCTGGACTCACTTTGTAGACCAGGCTGGCCTCGAACTCACAGCGATCCACCTGCCTCTGCCTCCCGAGTGCTGGGATTAAAGGCGTGCGCCACCACGCCCAGCCGGTGTATCTGTTTTATGTTGAGTTCCTGGAGCCACTTGGACTTAGGTTTTATGCAAGGTGATGAATATGGACATATTTTCATTCTCTTACATGCAGGCATCCAGATTGACCAGCACCATTTGTTGAAGATGCTGTCTTTTTCTCCAATGTGCACTTCTGACTTCTTTACCAAACTTCTGGTGTCTATATGTGTGTGAATTTTTGTCTGTGTCTTCCATTTAAATTCATTTGTCTGTTTTTATACTAGCACCATACCATTTTTATTACTATAGCTCTGTAGTATAACTAAAAATTGGAAACTGTGAGACCTCTAGCAGTCCCTTTATTGTTCAGGATTACTTTATTCTGGGATTTTATTTTTGTTGAAAATTGTCCCTTCGTGGTTTGTAAAGAATGTGTTGGAAGTTTGCTGGGAATCACATTATATTATATATTTTGGTAAATTTTTACTATGTTAATCCTACTGATTCATAAGCATGGGAGACATTTACATATTCTGGTTATCTTCTTTAATTTCTTTCTTCAAAGACTTGTAGTTTTTCATCATACAACTCTTGCATTTGCTTGGTTAGAGTTACTTCAAGATATTTTGTATTTGAAGCTAATGTGAAAGATGTTGTTTCCCTAAATTCTTTCTAAATCATGTTTGTTATCTTTATGTAAGAGGGCTACTGATTTTCTTGAGTTTATCTTGTATCCAGGCACTTTGCTGAAGGTATTTATCAGCTGTAGCAGTTCCCCAGTAGAATTTTCAGGAACACTTATGTATACAATAATATAATCTGCAAATCAGGATAATTTGTACTTTTTAATTTTCAATTTGTATCCCTTTTATCTCCTTTAGTTGGCCTATTGCTTGAGCTAGAACTTCAAGTACTATAATAAATATTTAGGGAGAACATAAAAACCTTCTCTTGTTCATGATTTTAGTGAAGTTGTCCTGTAGTTTCTCTCTGTCTAATTTAATGCTGGCTTTAGGCTTGATAAAATTACTTCATTATGCTTAGGTATGACCCTGATATCCTTAATCTCTGATATCTTATTATGAAGGGTATATTAATTTGTCAAAGTCCTTTTCTACATATAATGAGATAATAATGTGGGGTGTTTAGTTAGTTTGTTCACATGATGGATTATATTTGTTGATATTCATATGCTGAATAATCCCTGCGTCTCTGGGAGGAAGACTACTTGATCATGGTGGATGACCTTTTTGATGTGTTCTTGGATTCCATTCACAAGTGTGTTTTATTAAGTATTTCTACATCTATATTAATGGGAGAAATTGGTATGTAATTCCTCCTTTGTTAAGTTTTTATGTGGTATGTGTGTAAGGGACTGGACTCATAAAATGAATTTGGCATTGGTCCTCTGCTTCTATTTTACAGAATACTTTGATGAATGTTGGCATTGGCTTTTCTTTGAAAATCTGGTAAAAATTTGTGCTAAAACTGGAAACAGATACTGGTGGATGTTTCAATAGGGAGACTTTTAATGCCTGTTTCTATTTCCTTAGGGGCTATATGTCTACTTAAAATTGTTTATGCAATCTTAATTTAACCTTGGTAAGTGATATGTATCAAAAACTGTGTTCTTTGTTCTTTTTCTTTTCTTCTTCTTCTTCTTCTTCTTCTTCTTCTTCTTCTTCTTCTTCTTCTTCAATTAGATTTTCCAATTTATAGTACTTTTAAGGTTTTAAAATTAGAGCCTAATGATTCTTTGGATTTCATGAGTTTCTGTTGTTATGTCCCCCTTTTTGCTTTTGATTATGTTATTTTTTATATTTTCTCTGTGTCCTTTATTTAGTTTGGATAAGGGTTTATTTGCCTTGTTAATTTTCTCAAATAACCAATTATTTGTTCCCTTGATTCTTTTTTAATTGTTCTTTTTGTTTCTAATATATGGATTTAGCCTGGGGTTTGATTATTTCTTGCCATCTACTGTGTTTGGATGTGCTTATTTTTTATTGTTCTAGAGCTTTCAATTGTGCTGTAAAACTGCTAGTATAGTATTGCTCCAATTTTTTAACATAGGTCCTTAGTGCTATAAATTTTTCCCTTAGCACCACTTTCACTGTGTCCCTTAAGTTTGGGTATTCTGTGTATTTGTTTTCAGTGAATGTCCTTATTCTCTTTCTTCATTTCTGTCATGACCCATTTTTTACTCAGTAGAAAACTGTTCAATTTCCATGAGTTTGTAGGCTTTTTAGTGGTGGTCTGATAGGATGTAGGGGCCTATTTCCATCTCCTTATATATATATTTTAAATTTTTTATTATTAATTTATTCTTGTTACAGCTCAATGGTTATCCCATCCCTTGTGTCCTCCCATTCTTCCCTCCCTCCCCTTTTCCCCTTATTCCCCTCCCCTATGACTGTTCCTGAGGGGGACCTCCTCCCCCTGTATATGCTCATAGGGTATCAAGTCTTTGCTTTGTGACTGAGCATGTGCTCAATTTTAAAGAAAGTTCCATAAGATGCAGAGGAGAAGGTACATTCTTTTGTGTTTTGGTGAAATGCTCTGTAAATATCTGATAGGACCATTTTGTTTATAAGGTCTGTTAATTTTAGTATTTCTCACGTTTTTTCTGGATGACCTCTGTGTGGGTGAGAGTAGAGTATTGAAGTCTCCTTCTATCCATCTGTGAGTGTCAATATGTGACTTCGTCTGTAGTAATGTTTCTTTTACAAACTTGGGTGTCCTTTTGCTTTGGGCATCGATGGTAAGAATTAAAATGTCATCTTAGTGGATTTTTCCTTTGATGAGTATGTAATGTAACGCCCTTCCTTACCTCTTTTTATTAGTTTTAGTTTGACATCTATTTTGGTTTGTTTGTTTGTTTGTTTGTTTCTGGGATTTTGTTAAGGGATTTATTCATTTCCTTTTGAGGATCATGTTCACAGAACTCTTAGTTCTTGAGATCTATATTCCTCAGCTCCTGTCAACTACATAGTTCCTATAGATCTCAGGAGCAGTGGGAGAAATGTGGGTCCACCTTCAGTCTCCCTGTTGCCCTGAGATAAGCATCCTTTGGGTAGCAGGGGTTGCCTGCTGACGTTGGGGTCAAGCAACAACTTGGGAGAGAGGTTAGAATGGGAAGGTCTGTGGAATTCACAGGAGATGGGAAGAGCAAGGCAGAAAAGGCTGCCAAGGGTGTTCTGCTGTAGAGGTTGGAATTAATGAGACTAGGGGATTGGGTTTGGAGGGGAGGAGGGTGTGGTGACTATCTTCAATTAGCTTACCTGTTTCCCTGATCTGCTTAGCTGGACAGTGCCCAGTGAATGGCTGCTGATGTTGGGGACTGAGATAATCAGGTATGTTTGGGGAAAGAGATAATTGTGTTTTGGGAGATGGGATCACAGAAAGATGGGGAATCACATGGGTTTCTTTTTTTTTTTTTTTTTTTTTTTTTACTTTTTATATACCAATTTTCATTTTCTTATTGAAAATAATATATACAAAATCTTAGAAACTAAAAAGACAAAAGATATGAAGAAAGTACTTCTACTACTCAAAGATTATTCCAGATGTGACATTAAAATTAATAACATTGCTGTTCAAGAAAGTTTCTCTTCACATGGGTTTCTTATTAGAGTGCTAAGGAGAAAACTGAGAATACAGTTTTTATGAACAATTTGGGGGCTAGCTCATAACACACTTTTATGCTTACTTCTTTTTTGTTGGTTTAGTTAACGAATGTCTAAAAACACTAGGTATATTCCAGAAGAGCTCTCACACTCCAGTGTTCTTGAATAATTCTGAGCTCATTCAACACAGCAAGGTAAGAAGGGCATCAGAAGCTCACTGGCTTTTGGTTAAGACATTGTTGTAATAGCAAGGAGAGAGTGCTTTAGATTTTTAAAGAAAAAGAAGAAGAAGAAAATAAAAAAAAAAAACGTGAAAAACTACCCAAAGGGACACCAACCATATCCAAACAGCTAGCAATTCCCTCTCTGTAACACAAGCTCTTGGCTTCTTTTCTGTCTGAACAAAATAAGTTCTAACTCATGCCTCCCGCAGTTCTCCATTGTGCAAGAGACTCAGAAAGATAGGGTGACCACCATTTAAACTACAGCCTCTTTTTCCCTCTCTGGCTGACAAACTGAGTGGAACATTACATTTGCCATGTCCAGCCATTTTTTAAAAATGAATGTATGAGTGGCAGATAACACACTTCACAATTTAGCCAATTTTAAATGACCAGTTAAAAATATTTCCTAAAGTCTTGATCCAAAGAAATATGGAAGTTGTCTGTCTGCCATGCCTAATGGAGTTGGTCTTTATTTTTTAAGAACTTATGCATCTGTGGTATATTCATGAAGACATGAAGACAAATTTCCTCTGTATTCTCTCTCCTATGTATCATACATGAAAATTCCCAAGATCTAATTCAACATCCCTTTTTCTATAATCTACAGTGAGAAAATATTTGTAGGTTAGATAAGAATTTAGAATATCCTTAAAGAAAACGTCAAATGTTTGAAGCCAAGTACAGCACCACACATTTCTAATCCACTGGTACTTGAGGATTAATCAAAAGAACCACAAGTTTGAGGTGTTCAATATTGTCAAGAGATGATCTACGGTAACCACATCTTCAGTTTTCATTGCGTGTGTTCAATAACTACATATCAGGCCAAAGTAAAAGAGTAAGTAGAAGATATATAGACAGATAGATGATAGGTAGAGTGAGATAGATAGATAGATAAATAGATAGATGATAGATACATAGACAGATAGATAGACAGACAGACAGATAGATAGATAGATGACAGATAGAAAGATGAGAAAACATCATCAAAATGAGCACTCAAAACATCTAGAAAACAAAACAGAAGTGAAGTCACCCCACTGAGGAGTCTCCAGTGAATAGAATCCTGGGCAGACCAGAATGGCCTCTTAGGGGAGGCTTCCAAGTGAAAAGACAAATATCAACAGAGATGACATCATCAAACCAGGTGCTCACAACATGCGTCAGAAACCAGGTGGGGAAGTTGAGGACACCATCTAGCATTTCCCATTGAGCGCCTCTACATAGATGAGCTCCTCGTGGCTGACCATCTAGCTCTTCTCCCATTGTAGGCACTTTTGTATCATGGGATAGGTAATAGTAACTGTGCCTGGAAATGGATGTTCTCAAGGGCACAGTATTTGCATAGGCTGTTTTGTTGTGCTCTTCCCTCTAAACAAAGAGACAGCAGCAACCCAATACCCAGAAAAAGGGCCCCAAAAAACACCTGAGACAAATATGCTTGTGTCTAAAATGGCAGGAGAGATCATTCCACTTTATCAAGCTGTCATAATTCTTTTTTTGTCAAGCTGTGTTTCTATTTTGCTCTGATGTTCATGACACCTGATAAGTCATTATGTCTGAATTATTCCAGAATCTCATATATCCTTATTACTTGAAATACTGTCAGAGAATCTTCAAACATAGACACCACTCAAGAGCGTGTAAGCCAGAACTTCAGGTATAGCCCAGGCTAGCATAATAGTGGGTAATGTGCTTGATTTGAAATCATAACGGCTTGAGTTCAATCCCCAGAATGCATGTTAGAAAATAAGTAAATAAATACTTGATGGGTTCCTGGCTGCTGAAGGACCTTGATAAAACAAACAAAGAAACAACAGTGCAGGAGAGGTAGCTCCTCTTTCCTCCCCACCAATGTTCCCTATAGTTCTGTGAGCTCTGCTGTATAAACATCTTTCTTCTTTCCAGCCTCTGGCTAAATGCTACCCACTGATTCCAGCATTGCTTTGTCCTTTTTTCATTTCCCTGTGGTTACTGTAACCTACCAGGCTTTTGTGACACTCACAAAGTGATTTTTGGTAACTTGTCTTTCTATCTATGTTCTTCCCTTGTCATGCAAGTCTAAGGACTTAAGCTCCATCCCCAGAACTTATATGAAAAATGCCAGATTTGGTGACATGCTCCTGTAATCCCAGAGGGGAAACTGAGACAGGAGAGTGAGTCAGCTAGCCTGGAATACAGAGTGACATGGCAGAATCAAGGTGTAGAGAACAGACTCCTAAAATTTTCCTCTGACTCTTACAAAACACACACAGCAACACACATACACCTTCACAGTGTGCATGCGCACACAAGCACATACGTGCACATGCACAATATAATTATAAAACAGCATTAACTTAATTAATAGCAAAATAAAAATTAAGCAATGAAAATTAAGGACAAGTTCAATAGATTTTGTATTAAAAAAATTCCTGAAAGTAGCTAAAATTGCCTACCCAACCTTTAGCTAGTGAGTATTAAATAAGTCCCAAACATTGTGCATGTAGTTTAACTCTGGTTCATTGATGTATGTTTAATCCTTCCCCTTCAACGTCCCTTCTTGTATCTGGAAACTCTGAAGGACTCATCTTCTCTTGTATTTGAATTCTTTATCCTGCCAGTAGAGCTAGGAATGTCCTCTTCCCAAATGAACATCTTCAGAAGGGAATGCTGAGAACTTTGATCTAGATTGATGCACAGGCTAGAGTCAGAGAAGATGAATCTTTAGGAATCAGATTCAAGAACCTAAAGAGAATTAACATTGTCTGAGTAAAACGTAGAAAATAGAATTACTAAACAGAATCCTCCAAGTAAAAACTGATAGGGGATGTAGAGATGTCTCAGTGGTTAAGAGCCTTAGTTTGGTTCCCAGCATCCACAGTATACAGTGTCCATAGTCCATAGCTTGTCTCCACAAGTACCAACATACAATTGCACATATCCTCACATTGAAATATAGACAGACACACATATTCTAGATACACTTTGTCTGTGTGTCTGTTTCTCTCTCTCTCTCTCTCTCTCTCTCTCTCTCTCTCTCTCTCTCTGTGTGTGTGTGTGTGTGTGTGTGTGTGTGTGTGTGTGTGTGTGTGTGTTAAAAAAACTAAACATAAAGCTAAGTCCCATAAGATCAGCAATCCAAGATAAGGACAGACAGAAGCATGTAGTAGGAGCCAAGTTTGCGATGATCACTTGAAGTTACTGGGTGATACTGACTACAGTGAGGGACTGCGTTCAAGGTCAAACACTTGAGATGAGTAGGAATCAGCTTGCTGTTTCTGAGACCTGAATTGAGTAAGCATGAGCTATCCCAAGAACTCTTGCTGTGTGAAAAAAAAATCTTCATTCTCCATTAGAAGAGTGTGACTGTCCCCAGTGCCTAGATCTAACTCGCCCTCTGACTGGATGCAGATGTAGTGTCATAAATAAAAGATTGAAGAGAAAAATTAAGTTTGTTCACAACTTGACCAATTAGGGAAAAATTATAACCTGTCTTCCCAAAACCTACAGAAAGGTACAATTCACAGGTGAGATCATTCACAGAATGCAAAAACAAAAAAAAGTATTTGCAAGTCCTAGATATATGATAAGCATATTAGAGAGACAGACAGATTGTGTGTGTGTGTGTGTGTGTGTGTGTGTGTGTGTGTGATAGATAAATAGATATGAGGTAGATAGATAGATGACAGATAATAGATAGATAGATGACTAACATGATAAATAGAAAAATACATGATAGGCACATGATAGATGATAGGTAGATAGACAAATAAATGGATAGGTATATGATAAAGAGATAGATAAACCATTAATAGATTCAAGGTAGACAAATTATAAACAGATGCTAGAAGATAATAGGTAAATAGATGATAGAATATAGATAAATGCAAACTCAGTAAATGGTGATTGAAGAGAAAGAGAGAGAGAGGATGACGATGATGAGATATGATAGATAGATTTAGCCAAGCTGCGGGCTCAAGTCCAGCCAAGAGAGTTCCTTTTCCATTTTCATTTTGTGAGATCCTCCCAGACCAGGTCTATGTCTCTGGCCCCAGTTTCAGCTTCTCCTCTCTACATGTGGTGCCTGCCTATAGGAAGCTGGGCTGAAAGGAAAACCTAAGAACAGGTAGCATCACAATGGCTGGGATTCTGAGTCAAAATGTGAGGTTTCCTAGCACCTATTATGGGACATCATGAGAATGGTTCCAAAGGAGGCACAGCAGCAGTTCTCTTGGTGAATACGCAAAGCTCAATCTTCTGCCAGCCTGTCAGACCCTCAACATGAAGAGCTATCTTGAATCTGCGCTCCGAGAGCCACCACAGTGCACACTGTCCAAGCTGATGGTTGTAAGGTGACTGCAGTATTGTCGTTCTCTGCTTCTAGAACTAGCGAATCACAAGCTTGGAATAGACGATGAGACCAGTGTGAGCGTAATGCAGACAAAGAGAACACTGATGAATCATATGGATATGCTAATAGGCAGATACTGAAGGGTTGTCAAGAGGGACCACAGGCTGTTTGCTTTGTTTTGCTTTGCTTGTTAATTTGTTTGTTCAGTGTGTGTTTATTCATTCCCATGAGTGTGTGTATGCATTTTTGTGGGTGACCATGCCCTAGTGTGCACAGGCAGTTAAAGGACGGAGATCAATGAGGTAACACGTCTGCCTCTATCACTCTCTAATTTATTTTTTGAGATGTGTCTTTCCTTGAACCTGGAACTTACTGTTTTGGTAGGACTAGCTTGTCAATCAACTCCAATTAGAGGAAGAGTTTGTCTCTCCTCTCAGTGCCAGGATTATATATGCTCTCCTAGTTTTTTACATTGGTCCTGGGTATCTGAATTCAGGACCTCCTTGACCAAGAAACACATCTTCCCAGCCTTTCTCACTTTTTTTTTTTTGTTGTTGTTGTTGTTGTTGTTGTTAAGACAGGTCTCATGTCTCCCAGGCTTTAGCTCCCCACAGAGCTAAGGATGGTGTTGAATTTCTGGTCCTCTTCATTCCTCCTCTCCAGCACTGAGAATGGAGGCATCTGCCACCTTGTTCAGTTTATCTGGTGGTGAAGAGTGAACCCAGGCCCTTCTATGTACCCCCAAGCTGCCTACCAACTGAGTCATGCCACCAGTCACCAAAATGATGTTTGTTCAGATGGCATTTGGTAGTTTAACTACATATTGCTAAGTACTCTCTACACAGTGGAAGAGTTTGCATGTAAACTTGAAATTTCATTCTGGGGTCTCTTGATGTAAGCAGGCCACAGATTATTAAGTGTCCTTAGTATGTCTCCTCAGGACTTTCCATTGGGGCAGGTTTGGGAGCCAGTTTAAACTAGGAGTCAGAGTCAGGACATATCCCAATTCCACTTCCACAGATGCAAATGTCCTGTGGGCCATTTCTTCTATACTTAAATACAAAGAGAACCAAACCATCCATTAGTACTCTCTGCTTCCCCAGAACAAATACATAATTATTAGCTCATCCATTATACATGGTGTTAATGGATAACACATAAAGGGAAACTTGGCCAAGGACATTTCTCTTCATGAGCCTAAAGGTCAAAGAGATGAACTGACACCCAGCACTTAGGAAGGGGGTAGGAACTGCCTGTTCTCTGCCTGAGAGTGGAGAGTGCCTTCTCATAGACTCTTCATAAAATCCTACAAGGAGGTGTTGGGGGGAAATTAATGGAAAAAAATCGCAACACGGTACCTTTATCCTGTCAAGAATGCTAATGGACATCAGAAGCTTTCTTCTTCTATGTGACGCTTAGCTTGTAGCTGGGGCACGGAAGTGGGGCTGGTGCTCTGAGAAGCCCAGTGAGTCACTCTTGAAGACTCAGCTCAAGGTTGCCAACACTGCACTTTGCTTACTTGACTTCAGGGTCGAAACTCATTTTACTACAACCATTTGCAATAAATTGTGTGTGTATGTGTGTGTGTGTGTGTGTGTGTGTGTGTGTGTGTGTGTGTGTGTGTGTGTGCGCGCGCGCGCGCGCATGCATGCATGTGCTGTATATATTTGTTTTTGTGGTCATGTGCACATATGTATGTGAGTGCATTTTCACATGTTGATTGAAGGTCAGCACTAAGTGTCTTTATCCATTACCTGCAATTATTTGTTTGTTAAGGTCTTTCACTGAACCTGGAGCTTACCTATTGATTAGACTGGCTGGAAAGTGAGCTTCAAAACTCTGTCTGTTACTGTATCTCATTTCAGCAACGGTATCCCACCATGCCTTGATTTTATGTAGGTTCTGGGGATTCAAACTTGGGTCCTTGTGCTTGCTAAATAGACATTTTGACTGCACCATTTTCCCAGACTCCTATTTATAACTTTAAGGTAAGTGAGGACCTTTGGAGGCACAGGTGAACTAGTTCTCAGTGTGTATTTCAATAAGAAAGTGTATTTTCCAACTCTTTCTATTCACCGTAACAACACCTAACTCAGTGTTGTACACACAATTAATAGGTGAAGGTAAACTGAGGACCAGTCAACAGCTGATTTAGATGTTAGTTTCTATCAGAGAAAACTGGCTATTATGCAGTTTTAAAGAAAATAACCTTATTCTTCTCTGAAAATGCACTTGTTAAAATAAGAATATTTTTGTCATTTTGTTTGAGTTTGAAGTTACTGCTCTTGCACAGAGTTAAATAGCCAGAAAATTAGGAATTACAGTAGAAAATATATCCGGTGGCACTCAGAGGAAGGACAGCAGGTTACTAAGAAGAGACTTGATACCCTATGAGCATATACAGGGGGAGGTAATCCTCCTCAGGAACAGTCATAGGGGAGGGGAGTAATGGGAAAATGGGAGGGAGGGAAGAATGGGAGGATACAAGGGATGGGATAACCATTGAGATGTAACAAGAATAAATTAATAAAAAAAATTTTAAAAATTAAAAAAAAAGAAGAAAATATATCCCTTATAGAATCTCATTTTAAAAAACAGTTGTTCTTCTGTTACCCCTAATTTGATCACATCCCCTAGGTGAGGAGGCCTGGTGGGCACACAGAGGAAGGGGAAGCAGGCTATCCAGAAAAGACCTGATAGGATGTGGTCATATGGTGGGGGAGAAAGTCCCCTTCTGTCACAGGTCTAGAGGAGGGGAATAGGGCAGAAGAGGGAGGGAGGATAGGAACGGGAAGACACAGCAAGGGGATAACATTAGGAATGCAATCTGAATAAATTATAATAAATTCAAAATAAGAACATAAAAATAGTCACCTGATACACAGATTAAATACACAGAGAATTTTCTGAAGAAGAAATTTATTTTCTGTTTGTGTTTGAGGATCATGTAATTTTTTTACATAAGTGTATGCATGTTCACATGTGTGGAGGTGCAAGGGTGTGCACAGAGCTGTACATGCATATGGAAGTGGGAAGTTTCTGCCATCTCTCCTTTAATTTTCTTCCAGCTTATATATTGAAGTCACATCTTTCAGCTGAAATTAGGACATTTCAATTCAGCTAGTCTCATTAGCCAGCTCACTCTGAAATTCCCCGTCCCTGCCTCCTGTATACTGGGATTACAGGAAGACCTCAATGCCCTCCAGGTGTTTATGTGTGTACCAGGGATCTGAACTTAGTTCTTCAGAGTTGCAAAACAAGTGCCTTACCTACAGAGCCATCTTTCTGGTCCACCAAAAATTTTTCTTCAGGTAATTTCATATATATGCAACTTATTAACATACTCCAAATAAGTGTAACACTTAGCCTGTGCTGTGAAGAGTGAACAAAAGGCAGTGAGAGCTTACACATGTGTGCTTAGATGGCTGCTCTATGGGAGTGGTCCTGACTGATACACAGGGCTATTCCTTCATGCTCCAGTAGCTATTAAACTTGGAGGTTATAATCTGTGTCAAAAGTCAAGTCCAGCCACCCAGCCTCAATAAGTCAATAAAACAAGCCATAATAAAAATGAGAAGAAGAAAAAGGAGATGTATTCAATGCAGCCACATGGGATGAGGGTACAAAGATATCTGGTGAACTCCCCAACCCTTACCAAGTCTATCTATGGAATCCTAAAGTGAGACCAAAGGCTAAATGGAGAGCTGAGGATGTGTACGTGTGAGCCATCTCAGTCAAGGCATGGACCTACCTAGAATGGAATCATCCTTCTCTCAGCTTCAACCTCATCCTCTATAGTAGTCTGATACATTGTTAGAACTGTGTGAAATCGATTTCTGAGAGACAATTTTCCCTTTCTTTTCCTCCTTCCTTCCAGTATGAGATTCCTGAGGAAAGTCCCATTTCTTTTGGGTCCACTGCTTCAATAGTCTGAAGGTCAGGTTGAGAAATCTTTATTTCTTCCAGACCTGCTTCAAAGCCAGTACATTAACAATGAATAAACATAATCACGTAGATGTCTGAGTAACAAAAATTGCCCATCTCACCATGAATGTGCTAAGACCTGAACTGAAACCTGCCCATCTGATCCCAACATCCCTGCCCCATCTCCTTCAACCATGCCACTTCCAATAGCTCAAAGTATAAGGAAAAGCAAGTGATGCAAATTAAGCCTCTGCCCAAAAGCATCAGAGTCATAACATAATGGATAATAAAATATTTACAATATCAACAGGGTCAATGGTAAGTGCACTTTTGAACGGAAAAAAAAAAAAGAACTGGAAGGAAGCAACGCAATGGTAACAGTGGTTACTTTACATTTTGTTTTGCTATTTTCGTAATGGAAAATTTTTAACACCGAGGAGGAAAAGTACATTTTAGGACAAGGCTATACATTAGATTGCAGAGAAATGCTGGAGGAAGAGCAGCAGGAAGCTATCTTCTTGTGCTGCTGAGTCTGGATGGTGGCTTTGCACACAGCAGCAATCTGAAAGATGACAATCTTTACTTTGTACCCAGGTTAGGAGTAAGCTACTGGGATAGAATACGGGAGAGAGATGTTTATATAAAACCTCAAATAATCTTGAGAGATTGACAAGGGCTAAACTGAGCAGACGGACAGTGGACTCGACCTGACCTTGGAAGTGGAGAGCTGACATGTAGGCAAATCTAGTGAACTGCAGCAGAAAATGCCCCAGTACTTGCAGGATGCTGACCTTGTGGGAATCTTCTACAGAGAAGCACTTGGGCTACTTACTTGGATTCTTTCTCCTTATGGTGTGGTTGATTCAGTGTAATATAATGCAGGGCTTGTAAAAACAGAGAGTAGATGATTGTGATAAGAATCTAGTAACTTCTATACTTACTCTCGTAAACCATCCCCCTTTCCTTAAAGCACTTCTCCTTCCATGTCATCTCCCAGTTGGCTGTCTTCTTTCCCTCTCTTGTTTCTCTCATTTCTTCCTTCGTTCCTTCCTTTCTCCTTTGTTCTTTTTCATTGTTTCTTCAAACATGCGCATTCTTCATAAATTACCTGCTTCCTGACTTATCAGGTTTATCAAATCTGATGATTATAAATTCCCTTATCCATCCATTTGTTCTTTTTTTAAAAATTTTGTTCAGTTTACATCCCAATTGTAGTCCCTCCTTCATTAGCTCTATGTCCCACCCTCCCTCCCTCATGCCCCATTGCCCCTCCCCTAATCCTCAGAAAGGGGAAGCCCTCCTCCCCTAACACCTGGGCTGCCTACATCCTCTTCCTCTGTGGCCTAACCATGCTGCCTCACCAAGGGGAAGTGATGAGTGTATGGGCACAAGAGGCCATGTCAGAAGAAGTCCCTGTTCCCCATATTAGGGACTTACAAGGAGACTGTGCTGCCTATCTACTATGTCTGAACAGAGGGTCTACATCCTCACCATGCACGGTTCTTGGTGCATCAGTCTTTGCAGCACCCCTCCTTCTCCAGCCAGATTTGTTGGTTACATTGGTCTCCTTGTAGAGCTCCTGAGCCCTCCAGATCCTTCTATCCCCCAACTCTTCCATGGGACTTCATGTGCTCAATCCTGAAGTTTGGTGGTGAGTCTCAGCATCTGCTTGGGTCTCCCGCTGGGTGGAGTCTTTCAGAGGACATCCATGGCAGGCTCCATCCTGTTCCTTCTCTTCAGCTGCTTCTGGTGTCTGTTCTATTTGCCTTTCTGAATGAGAATTAAACATGCTACCTAGGGTCCTTCCTGTTATTTGGCCTCTTTAAGTCTGTGTATCAGGATAATCATTTCTTGTTCCACTTTCCTGCAAATATCAAGATTTCCCTGTTTTTAATAGTTGAGTAGTATGTTCCATTGTGTAAATGAACCAGTTGAAGGACATCTAGGTTGTTTCCAGATTCTGGCTATTACGAATAAAGCTGTTATGAACAAAGGTGAGCAAATGTCCTTGTTGTATGGCCGAGCATCATTTGGGTATATGCCCAGGAGTTTTATAGCTGGGACTTTTTTCAGGCTAACACTAGAAGAAGGCATCAGGATTGGGAGAGCACTGCTTCTTAAGATGGTAGACAACAAGAGCTCACATTGAAAACACCCTTCCTGATTTAATGTGGAACATTTTGCAGCTCCTATCATCAGTGCAGTGGGTGTGTTGCCTCTCATGTCATGACGTATGCATGAGGGCCTATGGTGAGTGTGAGTGCTGATGTCAAACTTGCAGCCTCCTCCAGGGAAGTCCATGTGTGTCCTTGAGATTGGACACTCATTTTCAGGGACTTGACACAAGTATGTCATTACCATTATACAAGGGGCCATGGCAAAGACAGGCATGTTTTCTCAGCATGGCTTTTATGCTGAGGATCTATGCGTGAAGGTGGCCTATAAAGTCATGAACCTAAGCATCTGGTTTGAACATTCAAGCCTGCTAGCCTTACCTTGTATTGTCATTCTGAATATTGCTCCAGAAAGGATTATTTTTTTCAGAAACAATGGAGAAAACTCTTTTACAGAGAGATTGTCTTTTGTTTTTGTGTTTGTTTTGTTGTTTGTTTTTATGTTTGTTCTTGGTTTTGCTTCTGCTTTTGAGACATAGTCTCTGTGTGTGTAATCCTGGCTGGTTTGGATCTCACTATGTAGACCCGGCTGGCCTCAATATCACAGAGATGCACCTACAGTGCTGTAATTAAAAGTGTATGCCACCAGACCCAGTTAAATTCATATATATTTTTTTTAATTTTTAAAATCATGTGTCTGCCACATGTGTGTGGAAGTCCTCACAGAAGCCAGAAGAGGCTATCAGATTCCATGGAGCAGGAGTTGCAGACAGTTGTAAGCAAGTCCAGCTGGATCCTAAGACTTGAACCCTGGTCTTCTGAAGAGCAGTAAGATCTGTTAACCATTGAGGCATTTCTCCAGCCACTGAACTCTGTTTTTAAGAGGCAGGAACAACTAGGAGGGGAAAAGGCATGCCTTGTGTCTTTGCTGAGTATGTCATGGAGGGAACTTTAGGACACAAAACAGCAAAACAGCAGCTTCCTGTTTTCTTCCTGGAAAGAACTGCATGGATATGAATCACAATGTCACAACAACAGTATGTCCCTGTCTCCCTCTAAGCACGCCTAAGAGTCTTAGATGTTCCATTAGAGAAAATGTGTTTTGGTCTGTGAGAGAAGAGTTCACCTGTGTGAGCTCTGTCTGTTTCTGTGGTGATGCGGGTGTGCTATTAAGATATTAGAAGCAAATGCAATGTTTTTTTCTTTTTTTTAGCCCTGATGCTATTCTTACAGTCTCTGTGGGATACACAGCAACTGGGCACAGAAGTGGCTAGGAGCTGTTGTATTTAAAATCAATTATTCTTAAAAGTTTATGGAAATACTCTCAGAAGGTGTCCCTTAGGCAGGAGATCATTCCCAGTGGTTTGTTTCTGGTTTCTGTCGTGACGCATTCTGCCACACAAGGTTATCTTGTCTGTTAAGTCAAAGCAGAATCAGGGGAAAAGGTATGAAGTAGTGGACAGAGACTGAGGCAAACAGGAAAACCACAAAGCAGATGCTGTGATTTGCAGCAAGAGGCAGTATAAGAATGCATATTTCAGAAGCCAAAAATTACACCAAACTTAATTGTCTCTGGAGGCATAGCAGAAAAAAACGATGTTCTAAATGTAGACTCATTATCATATTTAAAGCCTCCAGTGGATTGTACATTGTGATGTACGCCTAGAATCCAAGATCTCAGAAAGTCAAGTAGGAAGATGATGCGTTTGAGACCATCATGGGCTGTATAACAAGACCTTGACTGAAGAAAAAGGAGCAAGAAGAGGAGGGGGAGGAGGAAGATAAATAAAGGACCTCTAAAAATGAGAGAAAGAAAGGAGTGGTGTAGAAAATATAGATTTTTTTTTAGGATTGAGGATATAGCTAAGTGCAAGAGTAGTTGCCTGGCACACAAGACAACCTGAGTTTGAACCCAAGAACCCACATACAAATAGCAGGCTTGGTGGCATGCACTTAACAATTTCAGCACTGGGGACATTGAAATGGGTAGATCCCTGGGATTCTTCCCTCAATCAGCCTACCGTAGTTGGTGAGTTCAAGACCAGGGACTGAAAATATCCCAGGAAAGTTTGGTTAATGGTATCAGAGGTCGTCCTCTAGCCTGAACATGTGTCCACATACACATTCAAATATGCATATACTCAGGAACACACACAAATTAGATAATTAAAAACACCTAAAAAGTTCTTTTACTCTCTCCTATTTTAAAGCAAATATACTTTAATCAAGGTATTTCCTTTACCAGTGATATGAGATAAATTCTTACTCTGTTTATGTCTGAGGTTCAATAACTCAGTTTCACTTAGTAGTATCTGGAGATGAAAGTCACTCTCTTTTGCAGTCCAGGTGATTTCATCTTGTTGCCACAAGGGTCTCTGAACAGTTGTCATGGAAACCATGCCTCTTTGTTGAGGGGAGGAGAAAGTTGTGGGTACAGAAGTTCACATATGCTAATGGAGGAAAGTCAAAGTGCAACCATTCCGTCATCTATGTAAGATGGAGGCATTTCTTCAGGACTTGAGTGTTCTGGTAGTAGGTATACAACTAATAGAAGAAAGGGACAGCTTTAGGGGGTGCCACCTATACTTTTATCTGTGGCAGGGATCAGACATTCCCTAGTGTATCCCCTTAATGAAGACGTTTGGCAGGGAACCTGTGTGTCAGAACAGCCAAGCATGCAGCCTTGAGTGAGATTAGAAGAGGTCAGCATGGGAAGTGGAGGGTGTGGTTCGGGTTGGCTGCCTATGATTCAGAGTTGATCAATATAGAGATGGGATTGGTCAGGCCCCATCTCTTTGTCTAAAGTGCTTAGCCAAGCTAGCTATGGAGATTGCTCAGGGATACTACCAAGAAAAGTATGTAGGAGCTAAGACTGGAGGTGGGGAGGAGATCGGCCTACAATTGAGAGGATGCTGATTATTTGGAAGGAAGAGATGCATTCATATTTGGAGGCTTTCAAAAGAAAGACATGATTTCTCAATGGGAAGAAAGCATAAACTTTCAGGGATGATCTCCATGCATGTGCTCTATCATATATTGTCATGTTTACCCGTGCTCACACACATGAAGATGTGTAGGTGCTTGAACAAACACACACGCACACACACACAGAGAGAGAGAGAGAGAGAGAGAGAGGAGAGAGAGAGAGAGAGAGAGAGAGAGAGAGAGAGAGAGAGAGAGAGAGAGAGAGAATCCTTCAGAAAGACCTGTGTTAATAAACCATGATAGCAAGACCAGTTCAACGTCCTGTTAACCTCTGACATTTAGGCTGGGGTAGGCAGATGTATACAAAAAGCCCAGGGTCACCATAATAACGTATAAAAAGGCCAAAATTAATAAGGAAAAATGAAAGATGTGAAATAAGGAGCAGAGAGATGCTGGTATTCATCATTCAGAAATTGATGCATCTGAGAGAGCTGGGCCTAGCATGTTTTCATTCTAATTTGTTTTCTAAACATTTATGCATCGATTCTCTCACTACCTCATATTACCCAAAATGAGGGGCCACAGTGGCTATCTGGAGATGGAAAGTGAAAAAGTTGTCCATGATATTTTTAAAGTACTGTGTTGAATGCATCACTGCATTTTAATCTGGGACAGAGGGTGGAAAACGGCATCTGGTTAATCAGGGGTTCATAGATTATTCGGTGATACAACTTAATGATGCTGAGATAAAAGGAGGAATGTGTATCTTCCCAGGAGCAGCATTATAAAGTATCCTGGCTGGTACTTAAAATTGATTGTGCATTATATTGGTTAAAGTGTATCATTTGGAAAATAAAATTAAGGCTGATTTGCATTGCTGTAGAAATACTTGCACATGCATTTAATAAGAGGTTTTGTTTTGCCTTCGATTTTAGAACACATTTAGAATTTGAATTCATTTATATTTGCTCAGTGTCTTATTAAATGAATGTGTGTGTGCATGAGTGTGTGTGTTTGTGTGTGTGTGTATGATACATTAGTTTGTGAATCTACAGAAACCAGAAAAGAATCAGGTCAACTGGATCTGTAGTTACAATCTCTTGTGAGTCACCCACCATGGGGCTGGGAACTGAACTCAGACCCTCTGCAAGAGCAGGAAGTACTCTCATCTACTGAGCTATCTCTCCATGCTATCTCTAAAGCTGCATTAAAGGAGTTAGAAAATATGTGTATAATTGCTCATTAGGAAAACAACTCTCATGAGCCATATATTTCATTTGATAATGTAAAACACAAATACACATATTATTAAATGGAGCACGTGTAATAATTCAGAATATGTAACAAGATAATGTTTAATTCATTGTTTGAAGATTTTGTAGGTTGTGTTTAAAATTTATGTCATTATGTATGTATGTTGCATGAGTGTAGGAGCCTGCAGAGGCCAGAAGAGGGTGTTAGATCCCCTAAAGTTGAATTTTCAAGGGGTTGTAAACACATGGATGCTGGGCAAAGAATTTGGGTCTTCTGCAAGAACAGTGTTTTTAACTGCTGAGCTATCTATCCATGACCCTCAATCCCATTTTAGAAAGGTTGTTCTGTGTTTTATGTGACAGTTTTGCAAAGCACTGGAAGCATTATATTATTAAATTTTGCATCTAGAATTACACAGCAGGAGTTTCCAAATCTTTGATCGGCATCTGTTGATTACATTTTAAGCTCCAAAACTTTGTTACACAATGTTTAATTTTACGTGTATTTCCTTGATTTGCAATCTATAGTAGATTCTTATTACTTGCACCTAGGGAAAAGATTTGCAATCTATAGTAGATTCTTATTACTTGCACCTAGGGAAAAGTCTATAATATTATCAATAACTTCTAGATAGTATAGTATTGATGTAAGTGAAAATAACCTGCTGATATAACACACACACAGACTTATTAACTAAATAAATCATTGCTCCTCAGTCAAACATGATTGAAAACTACCTACCAAGAAATTCTGTTTTCCAGAAGATGGTAGGAGTTAGGATAGCAAAGACTAGAGCTGGAGAAATGCTTCAGTGGTTAAGAATGCTTGCCACTCTTACAGAGGACCCAGCTTTGATTCTCAGCACCCAAGTCCAGAAGCTCACTATTGCCTCTAACTCAAGTTCCAGAAGATTCAACATCCTCTTCTTGCCTCTGTGGGTACCTGTATAAGTATGCAAACACACACACACACACACACACACACACACACACACACACACACACACATACACACATACACACACTCCTAATGGCATATATGCATGTAATTAAAAGTTAAATACATCTTTTAAAAAAGAGAGCAACTAGTCAAATAATTACAGTAAAAAGCTTAGCAATGTATACAAAAAGACAAAACAAACATCTTACTTTAATATGTCTAATTTTGTTTTTTCATTAATTTGTGTGTTCATTTTCCATCACTCCCTCCTCTCCTTTAATTTGTGGTATATTACAATATCTCTGGAAAGGGATCCAGGGGAGTTTTGGTTTTAACATTTTAATTATCTAAGTGAGACATATATTGATGCTCCAGAATTGGTTTTTGCACATTGGTATCAGACATGAAAATACTAGGGAAATTTGTAAATTTTCTTTTAAAAATTTTAGTTACTTAATGTAAATGATCAATTGACTCTTTTACATACAATTAATCTCTCTACTCCCTTCCCCTTACTTGCCCACTCTCTTGGAAGATTTACATTTTAAAAGGCCAGGCAAATACAATGGACACAGTGACTGTATATCAAGGACCTGGTTGTAAATCTAAAGATAATCATCTAGAAAGATTGCTTATAAAATGGACATTTTGGGCCGAGTGTCAAAGATTTAATAAATTAAGCTTTGTCAGGTAGAAGGAGGGACTGAGTTTCAAAGTGGCTCAGAGATGGAAAGCAAGCTTCAAGACAATTATCTTCCACAGACCCAGCCATCAGTTAAAGACCCTTCAAGGAATAGAAGATCTGAGAAACGAACACAGTAGACAGGACCTTGAAAGCATTATGTAGAAATAAGCGGATGCTTCTGTGTTAACGAAACACGAATCAAATGCTTACCTTTTGTGGCGTGAACCTGCTCTCACGTTTGCCTTATTGGCCCCCAGACAAACGGCTACGGACAGAAAGATGAGTTCCAGAAGGGGAGATCCCTTCAGAGGGGGCATTTCGTTTCTTTATCATGTCACACGTTTATTATGTGTCACATAACCATGTTTTACACAGTGGTGGTTTTGCCTTCGATCCCAGCACGTAGGATACAGAGGTAGAGAAGTAAGTGTGAGTTCCAGGGTACAGAGTATGACCCTGTCTTGAAAAGAATAAAAATATTTTTTAAGAAAACGACAAGCTAGAGTACCACGTTGAGATTTGAGGTGTTCCCAAAAGCCTGGGTATTAGAGTCTAGGGATCCAGGATGTCTCGGGTGGTGGTGAAAGCCGTAAAAGGCGGCTGAGCCTGCGGAGGCCTTCAGTTTATTGGATTGCGGCTGTGTAACCCTAGTCTCTTCCTTTTCCCGATTTCTTCCTAGTTGTCTTTTTGCTGTGACAAAATACTGACAAAAGAAGCCTCAGAAAAGTCTCTTTGGGCCCATGGATTGAGTGTACATCCATCAATCCTCAGGAGCAGGAACAGGAGTGTAGAGTGCCCGGGTGCATAGTGTGTGAAGGCGGGAGGCGGGGAAGGTGTTCTCAGCTCACTTTCCAGGCTTTTATCCAGTCTATGCCTCCAACCTACAGAATGATAGATCCACACGTAGGGTGTGCTTTCTCATATCAGTTAGCCCATCTAGAAAGTGCCTCACGGCACAACCAGACATGGGTCACCTCGGTGATTCTAGATCATGCCAGGTTGACAATCTATGGTGACTGTCACATTAACTCTAAATGGCACGATGCTCCTCTGCATTGCACTCTTGGCCCTGAAGCACTGACTTGCTACAGACCAATGCCCATAATTTTGTTCAATCAAGGGCTGAAGACGATGAGACTGCAAGGCTAAACGAACCCCTTCTCTTTGTATTTCACTTTTATCTAGCCAGGGAAAGCTGGACAACACACAAAGCTAGGAGCCGAGAAAGCAACAATGTGCTATTTCTGAGAAAGTTGCCAGGAAAGATCTTCCAGGCACAAGGACATTTCACAGAGACTTCCTGGAAGTAAAAACTGAGCCATGTAGATTTTTAGCAGAGAAACATTCTCTTGGCTAAGGAAACTGCAGGAATCATATAATAACACAGGGGACAAGAGCTTCTTTGCTTTGAAACAAGAGTCTAGTAAAGTGTGTGTGTGTGTGTGTGTGTGTGTGTGTGTGTGTGTGTGTGTGTGTGTGTAGGTGCATGATTGTAGAGTCCAGAGGCTGCTGTTGAGTATCATCCTCAGCCACTTCCCTCCTTACTTTTTTGAGACCAGCTCCTTCACTGAGCCGGTAATTCACATATTCACCAATACCATCTTGCCAGTAAGCTCCAGGAATCCTTCTGTCCCTGTCTCCCAGTGCTGGCCTACAGATGCCATGCCACCACTCCCGGATATTGGGTATCTGAAGCTCAGTCTTTCATTTTGGTGCAACAAGCCCTTTACCCTCTGAGCCAACTTCCAGTCCCTAGTGTACAGTTTTGAAGAGAAGACTGATGAGGTGAGGCTTCTCTTATGACTAGCTGAGTTTACCTTTTCTGTGTAATTTGAGGGAGAGGCAATGTTGTAGGAAAAAAACGACAACAAGCTTCTTACAGAAATCCAGACGAAAGATTCAAACTTCTCAGGACAAACTTCTATGAGCAGAAGTAGTAAGACCGCAAGATGGATTTTGAGGTGAGAGCCAACAACGATTAGATGCCATGTAAGAGGTGAGAGGGAAGGGCAGAAAGAAGAGGCCATGGCTGCCCTTTGTCTTCCCCAAGTAATTTTGAAAATGGAGCTGCCATTTATGGAAGTAGTGCAGTTGATAGGATGCGGCTAAGTCATGAGATACTTTGGGACCCATAATGATCTTGAGATGTCTATTAGACATTAAGAGACAGAGCAATAAAATGTGAAGTGTTTCTTCTGGAAGGTGAAAGAATGAATGGACTAGAGAAATGCAATAAGAGTATCAGGTGGCTGGGGCTCCAGAGACAGCTCATCCGTTAAGAGCATTCGCCACTCTTGGCAAAGAACTCTTGTTCTGTTTCAAGCTCCATGCTAGGATTCTCATAAGTGACTGTAACTGCAGATCTATGGTATCTGACACCCTGTTCTGGCTTCTTGGCATACGTACAAATGTGCACATACAGAAATACAGACAAACACACCTATACATAAAATAAAGAAGATTATCAGATGGTGTTAAATGTCTGCTATGGTTCATTATATTCTCCAGTAGACTCTAGCTTTTCATCAGGGATGAACATTATTGGGTTAGGAAAGAAAAAAGAGATGCTTGGTGAACGCTTTGGTTATAGCTTGGAGAGATGATTAGGAAGCATTTTGTCCTCTACACACTGTAAGGATGGCACTCGGTGCCATGGTGTACAACTTGTGTGGATTGTGGGCATTTCTCCTTGCTATTTAACAATGCTTTCCCCAGATTAAAAACTGCCAACTGATATAAATGCTGGAGATGCCTTGACAGCTCTTTTGGGGAGCACTCTCAACCATACAGCATGTAGCAGTTTTGGAAGAAAGAGAAAGGATATTCACCCACGGACCACCCTGTCTTTGCTGCTTTGCTTATTATCTTTATTAAACCATAGGATACCTTTTTTTCTTTTGAGATGGAGAATTTTTTCCTCAAATTTAGAAAAGAAAGTCAAGATAAATTGGTACTAAGGAGGTAGTTCAGTTAATACAGGGCTTACTTCCCAAGCACAAGGAACTGAGTTTGACTCCCAGAACCCATATTAAAAGAGGCAACTATCCTGGACCCATGGGCCCTCACAAAGACTGAAATACCAGCAAAACAGAATTCTTGGACTGGACTTAGACCCCCTACACATGTGTGGCAGATGTGCAGCATGGTCATCATGTGGGTCCCCTAACAATGGAAGAAGGGGCTGTCTGTGACTCTGTTGCTTGCCTTTAGATCCCTTTCTCTTAGCTGGGCCATCTTATCAGGCCCCCCAGTGGGAGAGGATGTGCTTAGTCCATGTGTGACTTGAGATGCTCCACTTCTCTGAGAAGAAGAATGGGGAATGAGATGATGGGACCATAAAGGTGAGACTGGGAGGAGAGGAAGGATGCATCTGTGGTCTGACTGTAAAGTGATAACATAAATAACTAAATGGGGAAAAAAGCAACAACAAATAAAGGGATTGGCATGTTGGTTCATGCTTATAATCTTAGTATTGGGCATACAGAGATGGGTTGATCCTTGGGGCTTACTTGTCAACCTAATAGCCTCCTTGATGAATCTCAGGCCAGTGAGAAACATCCTTTGAAAAAAAAAAGTAAAGAGCCACTAAAGAATGATAGTTGAAGTTTTCCTTTAGTTTCCACATACGTGCACATTCACTCGTGCACACATAGCTCTGCCAACCCCTCATACACATAACTAAAATTAAAGCAAAATGTTAAAATATATGACATCTGGAGATATGCAAGGTTTAGGATTGGCCGTTTCGTGAAGTTATGGTTTATGAAAAGATGTCTTCTCTCTTCCTTTGCTCCTTTTTTCTAACCTAAGTGACTCACATCTCCTGAGGACTTGTTATTATAGAGAGTCAGATGTCAATGTTCTGTCTCTACTTTAAAGGCTGAGTTCATCTCCCCTGTTTAATATTTATCAAGTGTCTATAATCCTGGGCTTTGCAAAAATCATTCACTTCTTTCTGCAGTGATCAGTTAATCAAACTCAGCTGCACAGGGATTGTGCAAAAATAGGGGAAGGCTGGATTCCAGCATTCCAGAAAAGTCACTACTTGTCAGAGCTCAAGGTCCTAAACTGACACAGAGTCAGAGGTGGAAACAAGGCCCTGTGAGCTCACAGGTGATCTGAGGCCTGGAGTTGAGCACTGGGGTGAATCTCAGAGGGAAGTTAGTGGGCTAGATGAAGCCCACAAATTCATGGGTGGAGGTTTAAAAAATTAAAAAGGAGGTTCCTTGATGGTACAAAACTTACAAACTGAAAATCAGGACTAGACATGGTGAGATCTAGGAGGTTTCCAGAATAAGACTCACTGACACACCATGCCCATGACTTTGTAGATAGGTCTCTCAAAACTTCTCCGGGGTCTCTATTGCTTTCTCTGTCTAAACCTGTAAGAGAAGAGCTATCCTCAGAGGATATTCATCCACATATTGGGAGGGCTGTTCTTTGAATTTGACCTTTGAATGTTGAACCTGAATTCTCCTTAAGGGAAATGGCATCTGACATCCATTTATTTACCAGTGCCTAATATTTTAATCATCTGGATTTCTGGAGATACTGAGTTTGGCTCTTCTTGCTCTGTTCACCTTGCAGAGGGTCTTTCCTCAGTATGTGGATATATTAGATCATATCACAGCAGCAGCCACAGGGGCACATGGGGTTGAAAGTTTGTCTGGAGTGGCCCTGGATGAAACAGAGAAACAAAAAGAGGGAGGGAGCATCACTAATGCCTAATGATGTGTCTTGGGAAAATGATTCTTGGTACTTTCAGAAACTTGAAGCGAAGCCAAAGAAACATATAAGCAGCTAGAAGTTATAGTTTACTATGATAATTGACACAGCATTAGCAATGACAATCTCTAAAAGAGAGATTTTTGATGCTAGGATGTCATGTCTGGGCAAAATAAAACTCGTCCATGAGCTTGGAGAAAATATAAAACAGTAGGGAAAATGGCTGAAAAAATGGGTCTGATTGGCAGACAGGTCATTCATGGTGATGTAGTGTGACTTCCAGAAAGCTGTCAATTCTACCAGATGCAGATTGACTGGTGAAACATTAAAAAAAAACAAAAACTCAAACACACCATATTCTCAGTGTGCCAGAGGCATTGTGGAAGCATCCAGCTTGGTCCTGCCTAGGATGGTACTATCTCGGCTAAGCTTAAGCTTGTGCATACCAAATCACTTGTATGATTTAAAGACACAAATATGAGTGGCTTCATGGGAAGTGCTGGTCACCTACCTTGTAGGAACTAACATGCCAGATGCCTGAGGACTCACTTCTGATGAGGAAGAAGCAGGATAACCCTGATAGGCCACTCTAGCACAAGCTGTATATTTCATCGATGACATCTTCATGCCGTTCCTAGGAGTCCTTCATAGATGGGCCCAAGTGCACTTCAACCTATTGGGAACCAAATAGCAAGAAAATGTAGAACCAACAATCAACAGAATAAAGTATTGTTGGATCTGTTGATTTTAACTATGTCAGTATTGCTTTTCTGTCTTTGTAACTGTTCGTTTCTGATGAGGGTGTCCTGAAATCTTTTACTGTAATAAATGGAGGCGTTAAAAATGCAGCAACACTTCCTCAAGTGAAAACCTTAACTTTGTAATGTAGCATAGAATCTTAATGGCTGTGGAGATTGCAGGGTAGTTTTTCTTTGTTTCCCTGCCCATATTTAAGAAAGTGAAACTTTCTTTCTTTCCTTCTGTTTCTCTCTCTCCGTGTCATCTGTGTTTTATGTGTGTGTGTGTGTGCTCATGCGCACGTGAGCACATGTGTGTATATTTGCATATGTGCATATTTATATCAATGTTTTCTGTGTATGGAAACCAGTGGTAGACACCAGATGTCCTCCTCAATCCTATTTCTTATGACACCAAGACCTAGAATTCCCCCATACAACTAGACTAGTTGGCCAGAGAACTTCAGGGGTCTTCCTGTCTTTGTTTCCCCTTTGCGGGAATTACAAAGACAACACCTCTGTGCCTGGCATTCACATAGGTGCTGAGAAGGGATCAAACCCATTTTTCCAAATGTGTGTGCCAAGAACTCTACCAAATGCGCCGTCTCCTCTTCTCCGCATCCTTCACAATAATGTCTTTGATTAGCTCAGTCAGTTACTTGGCAGAAGGTACAAAACACCCAAATTCATGTGTATGCCTTTCCGCAAACTGTTGTATCGTGGAACTGAAATGTCTTATGAAACACACATGTAGGTGATGAAGCACAATAGGAGGATTGCGGTTCATGCCATTAAAGCCCATGTGTATGGCAGGTGGATGTAAAGGTGGCCTCCAGAGTAAGCATGCTATTGAGACTGGCCATCAAAAGAAACTCCTAATATCAGCCTTAGGTCTCCATATGTGTACTCATAAACCTATGCTAGTGTGTGCCCCCATACATGGGAACATGTACACACACAGGTCACACACATACTCACACACACACACACACACACTCACACACACACACACTCACACACATGTCACACACATACTCACACACACACACACTCACACACACACACACACTCACACACATGTCATACACATTCACACACACACACACATACACACACACACACTCACACACATGTCACACACATACTCACACACACACACACTCACACACATGTCACACACATACTCACACACACACACTCACACACATGTCATACACATTCACACACACACACACACACACACACGCCATACACTCACATGCAAAGAATAAAAAAGAAACTTCAATGTAGGTCCAGGGAAATGGCTCACTAGCTCCCACACCAGCCTGAGAGGACTAAGTTGATCCCTAGAAGCCATAGCAGAAGGACAGAACTCCTAAAGAACATTCATCTCAGACTTCCACATGTACATGCCTGTGTTGTTTGTGCCCACTCTCACCTACTCCCACACATAAATACTGGCAATTATAACAATGGCAGTTAATAGTGAGGTAAACTATTACTCTGGGAGGAAAACGTCCCTCTGCTCCTAATAGTAAGTACCTGTTCACTAACTTCCTATCTAGGATTTCTCTTCACTGCAAGTTGCATCCTTTCCTCTGGCCACTTGCAGAAAAACAGGACCATTCCCCCCTCATGGTCAGGGTATGCTCCTGAACACTGCAGACATCCACCTGCCTCCATCCTCCAGTGCTAGGGATCAGAACTCTGGTCCTCATGCTTGTCTGGCAAGCGCTTTACCCACTGAGCTATCTTCCCAGCCTCAAATTAAATAGAATTTTAAGAGATGCTCTAACCACTCAAAATCTTTCCCCTGGCTAGATGTTGTGTGAAGGGTGGCACCCATTTTCACCATTGCTTTCTTCCAAGTATCACCACATACCCCCAAAGGTAGACTGCTTTTTCCCTTGCTGGTGCCCTCGGGTGTTTTATTTTTCTAATTCCTCGAACATGTACAGCTGTAGTCTTCACAGGGTCACTGTGAAGTTATCACTGAAGATAACTGAGCTATTCTAGAACCTTTCGTGAGGTAACAGGGAGGAATTGTGCTTTAGTACACACTTTTCTTGTGATCAAAATGTGATGAGTTGAATATAAAATAATCAAAATGATATGCATTTAGACAGGCAGGTGGATGGGTAAGCAGCTAGGTATCAGATAGGTAGATAAATACATTTATTATATTAGGTAGCCAAATAATTAGACAATATAAGAAAGATGACAGATGACACATGGTTATATTATAGATATGTAGATAATAGATAGATATACAGAGATAATGGTACATTGATGGGTAATAGATACTTCACAACAATTTCAAGCCAAGCAAGAAGTCGATATAGCATGCACTGTATCAAATCTATAGATTTAAGGCATAGTTGTATATTATTTATATAATTTAAACTAAGATACTTTATCAGTAAGTGTATAAACAGTAGAACTACATGTGGTAGCTATGCAACATCGGGCAAGGACTTTTTTTCAGACTTTTAATGGCAGCAGAGATAACGTCTTCACTCCAGAAGTTACTGCATGGAAAACGTTAGATGGTGCCTGCTTCACATTAAGCACTCAATAGATGTGAGCCATCATTGTTTTCACTATTATTATTATTCACAAGAAAAATTCAAAACATGAAAATGGACTCAGTAGACTGGTGAAGTGGAAAGAATAGTCTAATGGTTGTGTGATAGCTAATGGCACGAGGCACTAAATGGCATGTGAGAGACGCATAAGTAGAAATCAAATGCGCTGCGAGTGAAAGGCAGAAAACATTTCAGTGAAGCAGGGCTCAGGTAGCTTCTCGGAGGAGCCAGAATGAAATAGAGAAAGTGTTTAAGATGGAGAGACTATGCATTTGAGTGGTCATCTTCACGGAGGCAAAAACAAGACTGTAACATTTTTGAGCAAAGGATAAGAGTCCCTCAGACAAAACATTGTGGTAAGACACAGCAGTGTGAGGCCAGGTGGTGCCAAGTCAGGTGCTCAGTTCAAGGAGCCTTAGTTAGGTGAAGAGGACACATGTTTTTAATAGTAACTAACTTGTTTGGAATAGTGTGCTACATACCCATTTATGGCTGGAAATGTGAAGACTTGGGACTCCAGAGCCTTAAAGACAAACATGCCACCAAGTTCAGAGGGGTGAGTAAGGAAAATACAGATGCTGCCAGTGGGGCCATGGCTGCTCTCTGGACCAGATGCTTTGTGTCCTTCTGTTGCCTCCAAGGGTAGGCTAAGGCTGAGATCCCTTGCTTTTTCTCCAGCTAAACCTAGAATTAAACAGATACACATTCGTCAGTAATAACCTTGAGCAGATATACCTCAGTCGGCAGTCTTTGCCCATGGTATTGAACCCAGGCGGCAGCAATACAGTTTTTAGCAGTATGTAAATGAGTTAATGGCCTTGAATTGAGGACATACAGCAACACAAAGCAACCCCCTCTTCTGTGTTGTGTTGGTGTTTACTAACTCTGAAGACTTCTCAAATCAAGGTTGGCATCCGGCTTTCAGTGCCGTAAACACATTTTGAAAAGGCAGGAGGAGTTTTATAGCTGTGCATTCGCTGGGGAGAGACTGTGACCCTGAAGAACTGGAGTCTCAGCATCACTTTAGAATGGCATGGAAAGCTTGCTCTCAGTGTAATCACTGCCTTTCACTTTATATGCTTTAATAGGTGCCTTTTATTGAGTGCTTAGTAAGAGCCAAGAACTCGATTAAGCACTTTTCAAACTTTTATTTTTAAAACAAAACACAACATCATGTGCTCTCTCTCTCTCTCTCTCTCTCTCTCTCTCTCTCTCTCTCTCTCTCTCTCACACACACACACACACACACACACACACACACACACTCACACACACACACACACTCACACACACACACTCACACACCTGTCAAATAATAAACCACCGCTGGCCTCCTACAAGTGTTTTCATAAGCTCTGACCATTCTACTTCCAAAACCAGCTAATGCAATGCGCTCCATAGGGGTCATTTTTCTCTAGATGTTTATGGTTTATATTTACGTGTACAACATGGAGTGTTAGAGAGAGTTTAGTCTTCAGTTTTCAAACTGAAGTGTCTTGCAGCTATAATCTGATTGACTATTCATGTCTTCTCTCATCTTGAACTAAACTTCACTTGCTTTCCTTTACTTGGATCTATTGTTATCTTGGGTTTGTTGACGTAGGGAGTCTGCCCATTGTGGAGCTGAGGTTTTGTGCACTCATGGTGCCAGTCTATAACTCTCTCTGCAGGTCCTACAGATGGTCAGGGGAATGCTCGATTAGACTCAAGCTAGGACCATTTGGCATCACTATAAGTAATTTTTACTTCCTTTACTCAGAAGCATATTGACATTTAAGTGTAAAGATCAATTATTTTATTGGAGATTCTGAAGTGATAATACCTTAATTTCAAATTCATTATTTTTATATATTGTAGCAAATAATTTTATATCTTAGAGATACTTCCTGTCATCTATGATATGGTTACCAAGTGGCTTAATTGCAGAAAACATCAGGATCAATGCTTTATGCTATCTTTTTACCTGGTATTTATGATGATAATAAATTGATTCCACATTTCAGAAGAGAATCAGTCAGCATTTTAAGGTGGGCACTATCAACAGGAACAATCACTGAAGACCAGACCTCTTCATATTTGCCTACACAGAGCCCTGTCAAGGTCAGTTTTGGTTCTCCTCTGGCTGGTAAACTTTGACAATTTTTGTACTAGTTCACATCAAGATGTTCAAGGTCAGAAACTGCTCTTATCTTCAGTCTGGTTTCTACCCTTTCTCTGAGAAGCTTTGATGTCTTTTATCACGCCAGTCTTTGTAGAAGGTCTGATCTTTTCTCCTAAGTTTGCCAGGCTTACTGAATAAAACTACATGATGCCCAGTTCAGTTGTAATTGCAGATTAACAACCTGAGATTTTCTTGTAGTCAAAATACATATATACTCATAATATTTAAGTCAATTTTAGTTAGAAACCATGGGTTCTTTTAATAGCTGATTACTCCTGGTGAGTCACTGTTTCTAACTATGTCAGTTCAAGTCCTCTGGGAAGTAGGCACAAGTAGATATACGAGAGAGCTGTTGATGTCTTCTTGATTAGTGGGAAATGTCCCCCACTGGCTCATGTATTTGAATATCTGCTTGCCAGCTAATGATGCTCTTTGGAGGAGGTTATGAAACTATCAGGAGATGGAGCTTAGCTGAAGGAAGCATGCTACTGGGGGTGGGCTTTTAGAAGTTGCAGCCTACACCCTCTCCTATCTCTCTCTCTCTCTCTCTCTCTCTCTCTCTCTCTCTCTCTCTCTCTCTCTCTCTCTCTCTGTCTCTCTCTCTCTCTCTGTCTCTCTCTCTCTCTCACACACACATGTGGAGATGAAATGTAATCTCTCCACTTCTTCTCACCAGGCTGACTTCAAGCTACCATTGTCATGTCTTCCCAGAGGGACAGATTTCATCCCTCTGAAACTAAAATAAAAAAAAACATTTTTCTCCTCTTATCTGCTTTGGGTCATGGAATTTTATCACAGCAACAAAAAAGCTACTAATAGTCTTCCTAAAAGCAAACACGGAAGGAAATTTTAAAATGCTTTTTAAATGAAACACTTCCACTTGAGTCTTCTTGTTTGGATGTCAAGAATCTTTTATTTTAAAGTATTTTATTTTATTATTTTAATTATATGTATGTGCCTTCCCACATATGAGTATACATAAGAAGTGCTGGTGCTCACAGAGGTCAGAAGAGGGTAGCAGATCCTGGGAACTAGACTTGGAGATGCTTGTGAGCAGCCTAATATGGGGGCTGGGACTCAAACTCTGGTCTTCTGAAACAGTAGCAAATGCTCTTAACCACTTAGTCGTTTCTCCAGACTTGGTGACAATCTTGATTCTTAAGACTTTGCACATCAGGAAATGAGAATATGACATAATTAGTCATTTGATTTCTAATACTATACATTGAATATAGTACTTTTAAATCTTTGTAATTATGCCCGAGGCTGTGTGCATGTTCCTGTGAGTGTATATGTGCCTGTGTACAGGATGTATGTGGCACAGTATTGATCTGGAAATGGGAGGAAAATCTTTTGCCACCTTTCTCCACTTTTATTTTATTTTATTTTATTTTTTGGAGAAAGAATCTTACTCTTTAGCTGCAGAACTCAGAGAGATATACCTACTGTTGTCTTCTGAGTTCAGGATTAAAGGTGAGTGCCACCACAAAGTACATTTTAACTTCTTTGTGATAAGATCTCTTGTTAATTACTGTTGCTCTAGAATAAAATGTTGTGCCAAAGCAAAAACAATCTAATATTAATTAGGTTTATAATCGACTACTTTAGCTACATAATAAAGAATTTCTTTTGTAGTCTTTAGAGTATTACATTTTACTTATTACTGATTTTTCATACTAATATTTCAGGTATACAGTATATTTCAAATAATTATTGTTTAAATTTAAGGACTGCTGTTTTAAATGATTGGGTTTCTTTCTAAGTTGTCCATATTTCCTACTTGTTCTTCTTCTACCAAGAAACTCTGCTCATTTGTGTTTTAAACTATTTTTGACCTCTACATGTTGCTTTCTCTAGTCCTCTTTCTCTCTCTCTCTCTCTCTCTCTCTCTCTCTCTCTCTCTCTCTCTCTCCCTCTCTCTCTCTCTCTTCTCCTTCTTTCCTTCCTTTACAAAACTGGAAAATGGGCTGGATTTGACTTCTGAGCTAGAATTCCCCAAGCCCCAGTCTAGAGGAATATTCTTTCCTGATTTATTTATTTATTATATTTTAAGTTTTTAAATTTAAAATTAAGTTTATTTATTTAATGTACACATTGAGTATGAAAATAGAGGAACAAAGACTACTTAAACCTTTAGGGAGTGGGTAGAAGCTTTCAGGGTGAGTGTACATCATTGGCTATAGCCAGGTGCTGGGACTCTTTTCATTAACATGTAAAACCCAAACACAAATCTTCACAGTAGAACCTGATGGAATTTAATATTGAGATAGTTGGTAAAAGACTTCCTCTCAAGGACATTTCTTATATGTCTTCCTCTATTTAGCAAGGAAGACAGTCTCCTACCCAACACTACATACTAAAATCAAACAAAGAGCAAAATACCCACTACAAAACCTTAAACTCAGCACTCATGAAGAAATTTGTTTCCTCTAAGAATTATGATTTACCACAACAACAGTGTTGAGTAAGTCAGTCCAGAATAAAGGTATGAGTTACAAAGTAAGATACACATTATAGGAATAATTAGTAGGAAATTCAAGTGAACATGAGTGAATTTATGGATGGGTGTTCACAGTCATTGGGAAGAATACATGGTCTGCTTCTCTATGGAGAAGGTAGGGGACCACCAAGGAGGACTGTTCATCTACTCTATGAGGCTCTCCGTGTCTTATCTGTGAAGACGAGCCACATCAATACTCTCAGTCAGTAAAGAGTTAATTGAGAAGTCTCTCTCTGGGCGTTTTATTTTTATGACTGTACTATTCGTTACAGATCCTCTCCACCACCTCCCTGATACTTATTGTCAAGTTGTTAATATAACAAATGATAAAATATTACAAGAAATGTTAAGCTTGAAATTAATTGGGAACGTCAACTACAAATCACCTGCAGGGAAATGAGAAGGTTATAAGCAGAACTATAAATTATAAAATTATACAGATCTATGCCATATATTCAACATCAAGAACAGTGTTATTGTATTATTGAGATCTTTATAGTAGCTTTGATTTTAAAAATGTGAGAATTGAGATACCCTAACAAGTTCAGATATATACTTTTGGGTTCCCTTCCCTTTTAACTTTTCATCCTTCCATTCTAAAGATTTTTTCTCCTCTTCTTTTTTTCTTTCTTTGACTGGAATAAGGACATGTTACATTAGTAGATATCTGATTTACAAATATAGACGGGAAATAAATAATGTAAAGCATTTCTCTATTATCTTAAATTAATACAGACAGGTGGTGATAGTTAGGTATGAGCACAGGTAGTTAAATGATTTGTAATAGACAAACAGATTATACAGAGATATGAGTAGATAAGTAAGTTATAGATAGGTAGATGGATAGAGATAGAGAGATAGAGAGCAGTATGTGATGGATAAATGTTAAAGATACATAGATAACTGGTGAATAAATAGTTGATAAATACAGACAGGTAAGTAGTCAGGTCAACTAGACATACATATATATGTACATTAGATAAATAGATAGAGATGAATGTAAGAAGAGATCTATATCAACAGCAAGCAACTAATCAAGATTCATAGATAAGTAAAATTAGACATGACAGCAATGAGGCATGAATTCTAATGAGCTTCATTACAATACAGTCTCTGTCTCAGGACGTCCTGATGCTACAATTTACTCAGTCTAAACAAATAACTTTGTCTGTTGCAGTACTTGCACAAAAACCCATGGGCTTGGGCTCCAGTGTCCTTTGGAGACCATAGAGAAGTAATTACCAGACCTACAATCTCAGCTGATGGGGAGTGTCAAGGCACCTCTCATCTGAACACAACTGATTCTTCAGGGCCTTCGCATGCCAGTCCACACTGCCTCTTGGTTTCTGGGGGGAAGTTGGTCTGGTTGTGCGAATCCAATAATAAGTATTTAGTAATAAATTAAGCATGATAAGAGTACCAGAAAATGTAAATGCTTTTTGCCTATCAACATATATCAAGATCTTACATAGAGTCCTCTCTGCAACCTGTAGTTTCTCCTAAGTGATCCCTTAGTTTGTTTTTCTATTGCTGTAGGAAAATTCTCTGACAAAAGCAGCTTGTGAGAAAGGGTCTGTGTCAGCCTGAGGTTCCAGGTTGAGTCCACCATGGCAAGGACTTGAAACAATTGTTACACACTGCCCCCACTTAAGGAAATGGAAAGAGAAGTGTGGCTGCTGGCTTTACTTTTTCCTTTTTACTCAATCCATGATTCCAAGTCAGGGAAAGGTGCCACCACATTTAAGGTGGGTCTCCCCACCTAGAGGAATAAAACCAAGATGATCCCGTACAGGTAACTGTAGAGAGCTATCTTTATGCTGATTCAGGATTCTGTCAAGTTGACAATTAACATGAAACCATCATGAGTGTAAAATGTGCTCCACACTGGCTTGTGAATTAGGTAAAGTTAGAAGGCAGGTAAGTGTCCCATTGAAGGAGAAAGTGCATATGTAATTCCCAAGGACAAACAGAAGATAAATTTGAATTAGTAGAAAATCTAGTCTTCTTAGGGAAATGAGAAATAACAGGTTCAAAAAAAAATTCACCAACGGAAGACTTGTTATCTTAAAAGAACAAATGTTTGCCTAGTGTTACTTAACACTCTCTTGTGTCTAACAGCCTTCCTGCCATTTGTAGACAGAAAATGAATTTGTCTCCAAACAAACAGGAAGATAAAAATAAGAATTACTGCTAAAATCAGCAAAAAGAAAAAAAGGTCTTTTGTTTCCTGTGCCAATAACCTACTCATTGAATGGTGTCCTTTTAATGATGCCAGTGAGGTGGCTCAGTGGTTAAAGGCACATGTTCCTAAACCTAATGACCTAAGTTTGGTCCCCAGGCAACTGGTGGTGGTAGGATAGAAGCAGTCTCTGAATTTTTCCTCTGACCTCCACATAAATGTCTATGGTAAAAAGCACCTGTGTAACACCGAGAGAGAGAGAGGATGAGAGAGAGAGAGAGAGAGAGAGAGAGAGGAGAGGAGAGAGAGAGGCGAGAGGGAGGATGGAGAGGAGGAGAGAGACAGAGTAGAAGGGAGGAGGGAGAGAGAGGTGGGAGAGGAGAGGGGAGAGAGAGAGGAGAGAGAGGCCGCGCTTCGAGAGAGAGAGAGAGAATCACAAGGTCTGTGCTAAGCTTGTAGTAGGTAAAACAATAAGTGAGCTGGTATCTTACATTTGCAAGTCATCTCACTGTCACAGCTCAGCTCTGTGTAGAAAAGTCATCCCCAGGAAAAAAAAAGTCCCCTGCATTGTTTTATTGCCCCGATGGCCTTATGTATGTCACTGAGGCTGTGAGGTGAGAGGAAGACGTGAGGTGTGTAAATATAACAAGGGAAGAGACTCTCAGACTGCAGCTCAGAATGAATGAGCTGTCTGTCAATACCCAGGAGTCTCTAGTGAGCAACAGGAATTACTCTGAGGATATTGCAACTCTGTCTCCTTCCACCAGAGATCATAATTGGGCTATGAATTTTTATAACAGGAGAGTCTTCCTGCTGCAGACAGAGACTGACAGAAAGTTTAGTTAACAGTTAAAAAAAAAAAAAAAAAAAAAAAAAAAAAAGCTCAGAACAGGCTGAGTCGCCAGCATGGATGTCACTTAAATAGGCAATGCCTCTGCCTTCTCGACTTTTTTTTTTTTTTTCCTTCTAAAACAAACATCTGTTACAGTTTACTGGATAGAGCTTCTGAAATGCGCAGCTTATTTCTGAATTTTGCTCAGTGTACAGGCTTTCTGGCCAAGGACATGAGAGGCTCTCTGGCACCACGGGGGGGGGGGGGGGGGGGATCTGAGAAGCCTACAGGGGTGAAGAGAGGTAATTTATAAATCGAAACCAAACGATAGCAAACGGGTATGAACTGAACTTGTGTCTTCGTGTGCAATGAGCTAATTGGACCCATTTCATGCCAGGTCTCTGAAACTCAGCTTATCAACCATGTCTCCTTAATGCTCTGTTCATTATAGACTCTCAATAGGGGACCAGCACCTGCTGGGGAAAGCCCTCTGAAGGTAGGTTATTTGTGACAGAGCAGATTTATGCCAGGAAAAAGAGAAGGAGGAGAGAGGAAGCAACTATGCCAGCAGCCGCTTTCAGGGTCACATTTGTTTTATCTAGTTTATCTGAATTTGAAGAGTTTGTCTCTGCTCTGTAAAATCTCAAGGCATTTTTGTCTTTTGCTGACATATCAAAGCTTAACTGGGCTTTATTTATTACTTGGTTGCCAGTAGAGAGTAAATTTTGCTTCTTTGTCCCCTTGCCTCTACTTTGAAATGGAAGATTAGGACAGATAGAACCCATCTATTTCTGGAACAATATATCTTTGCCACTGATGCAGAGATATTTTAATAATATCTTGAGCCAAGTCACTCATTATCTTCTTTCTTAACCTGTCCTCAATGGTTCACCTTCATATTCTAAGGGGAAAGGAGATACAGTGTATGAATTTCACCAACAAGATCCTGGCTCTCAGCTATGGATACACAGTGAAGATGTCTGCATTCCTGTATGTGGGAAGGTTTGAGGTGTCTGTAAGAACCCCATTAAATACATGGAGTAGGCAGCTTTGTAAATTGTGTCTGTATGGGAACCTGAAACTGGACTTTGGGGTCACTCAGTTTTCACGGTTCAGTGGTGGAATCGGGTTTAGTAAATAATTCTCAACGAAATGGTCAGCTGTCTATCACAACACATATATAACCCTTAATGGGAGTACTCTACTGATGGTCTCACCGCGTGTCTCTGAGTTGTGAAAGCATGGGTTATACATCACTGCAACTGTAGATGACCCTCATTACCCAAGCACAAGTGGTATAGTGCCCATGCTTTAGCTCTTACAAGAAACAAAATACGAAACTTACTCAGAATCATTCAAAGATGTCTTTACATTTTACTTTATTTTAGTTTTCCTGTGTGTATGGGTGGTGTATGTGTGTGCATAGGTTCCCGTATATGTGCATGTGTGTGCCGTGTCCAGAATCATGCATGCACATATGTGAGGAGCCCAGGGTTTCATATATTGTGTCTTCTTCTAGTGTTCTCTGCCTTATTATTTGACACACTGTTTTCCCCCTGAACTTGTAGCTTGCTGATTCAGCAAGACTAGCTTGCCTGCAGGCCATAGGAATCCTCCTCCTTCTGTAGCCCCAGCTCAACTCGTGGACTACAGGCATGGAGCCTCCCAAGGGAGTTTCTGTGTGAGTGCTTGAGATCAGAAATTGGCTTCTTGAACTTGTGCAGCAAACACTTGTTAAGGAATAGTTTCCCTAACCTCATCATAAAGCTTTTTATTTTCAGCACTGCTTCGTCAATTAAAATTTAATTTTACATTTATGAATCCTAAAGATACTAATAAAATAATATAATTACCATACAAGTAAGTGTAATGAGAAAATACTGGAAAATTCATAGGTAAGGCTCTTTTGTGGGCTAACTCATCTTTTTCTTTAATTTAATTTTTATTATTTTGAGAATTTTATACATGAGTACAGCATGTACATTACCACCACCCCTCTTTCTCCCTCCAATTCCTGTCACGCCTCCTTCATTACAAAATTCATGACATTTTCTTTTTTAGTAATTAATTAATTACTAGATATATATGTGGGGGGAATATATACATAATCTAGTTTCATTTCCACCACTAAGTTGTAAACATAGGTAAAAAATTTATCACTCAGAAAATATTTTTCTGATTTACAAAAATGAACATATAAAATCATACAGATCTAGAGATTGAGGGGGTCTTAACAGTGACCCAGTGTGAAATTTTTAAATTTACTAGGTAAGGAAGCAGAGGTGTGTTCCCATCGACTTCCCTGGCTCTTAGCTCCACAGTGATGCAGCAGGACCTAATGCCTGCATGCTTTTTATTTTTTCTTTTGGTAAAAAAACTAAGTTGGAACTAGAAAAGGTAAAATTGTAATTCAAGTGTTTCATTTCTCATATTTCTGAGAAAGGAAGAGACGGGGGCGGGGGGAGAAATATTTTCCTTAGGAAAGTCAATTTACATGTGATTAAGTTTCCAAAGTTTAAGCTATAGGAATCCAGGACAAAAGACAAAGACTCAAGGAAGCTATTCTTAAAAATAAGATTTTCTCCTAGGCCCCAGAGTTAGTGAAGCATGTAACAATTTATGTCTTGATTTATAAGTAAAGTAAATTTTATACTGAGTACTAAAAATGGATGCAAGTTCAGCCATTGAATTCAATCCAATAAGTTATCCTAAATGGAAGCCGCTATTCCTGATGCATACTTGCCCCATGTGAAAGAAATCTGTCACAAAGTAAGTTCCCTCATGTTGAGCAAATTGTCCAAAATGGAAATGCTTGAGACGACTCATACACTCGAATAACGAGAAGAGGAGTGAAATGTAAAGATGGAAGCATTTTCTGAATAGTGCATGCTTTCTCCCCAACCGCTCAAATGATATAGGAGGGGGGGAAAATCTGGGTTGCCAGATTTATGGGCCAGCTATTTTACTTGTATTTCAGTTTTATATGTGCTTTATACCTTTACAACGAGTAAAATTATTCCCATCAAAAAGTTATTTCTACTGAAACAGAACAAATAGAACATTCACAAGAAGCCGGGGATCACATACCTTTGAAAAGCAAAGGTTTCTTTTCACTCAGACTTGTAACTATGACTGCGTGGGGTAAACATGATTTTTGGAGTGACACAATTAACAGACAGCTGACAGTGGACACTTGTTGGGAAGAGTAATTGGGACAGGAAGGAAGATAGCCCTTAGTTAAGCACACCCACTCACCAGCTGTCCAGCACCACCCTTGTGCTGTAGTTTGAGAGCCTTACCCAACTACTGAATTTATCAACGCACCAGTTGGCAAGATGGCTCCACAGTAAGAATGCTTGCTGAAAATCGTGAAGCCCAGAGTTCAGTCCCCACAACCGACTTGGAGGAAGCAGAAAAAACCATCGCCTAGATGTATGCATCCCTCTTGCCTTTTCCAGAAATCAGGGACTAGGACATTGCTTCTGTTCCATTTACCAAAAGTAACTCAGACAGAGCCACCTGCAGGTGCATGTGGGTGAAATTAGTGACCTTTGATAATTATAGTCCAAAGTGCTCCACTTCTAAACTAGGCTGACTTTCTGATTTTCAACGCGGTTCCAGGTCTTAGTCTCGATGCTGTATCGTATGCTCCTGCACACAGGTGGAAAGCTAGCGGTGGGGATTGGCGCTTTAATCTCTCTTTTAATCTCTCGCTTGTTCTATCCCCTGCCCCTTATGTTGTGTTTAGCCCAACACGGGCTCAGGGAAACATATTTGGGATGGCTTGAATGACGGGGGAAATTTTTTTAATGTGAAGGGATTTTTAAAAATGTATCCAGGAAAAAGAAGGTGGAAAGAAAAAGAAAAGCACGTGTGGCTAATGTGATTTTCCACAAACCTTTAGGGATTCCATGGCACTACACAGGCAACCATCTGGAGAATGCAGTTTAAAGCCTTTCTACTGCCCTAAGTCAGTAGGTGCACAGCCTTGGGGCACCACGTCGGACCAAGGTCTCGGGTGCAGACAGGTGTTGCACACGCCCAGTGGGGCTCCAGCCCGGAATCCCCCCCCCCCCCCCCCCCCCCCCGCCACCTCCGCCATCCCCTTTGCTACTTCTGCTTTCTCAAAGTGCTGGAGCATGCCTAGTGGCCGCTCTGGAGCCACCGTGGGTTTTCTCACAGGCTCACATTCCGGTTCTCCGGGTTTTATCTGGAGCCCGCGAGGGGGGTGGGCGCGGGGCCGGGGGAGCCCGCAGAACCCGGCGGCCGGGGCTACAGGAGTGGGGAGCGCGCGTGCGGGCTGTGTCTCCCGCGCGCTTTACGTTTGCTCGGGAGATGCTGGAGCGCAGAGCCTGGCTGCTGCTGCTACTGCTACTACTGCTACTGCTGTTGCTGCACCTGGCGCGCTGAGCACCACACGGGGAGCCCCCGAGGGCCGGCGGCGGTGCGGGTGAGCGGGTGGCTGACTGCGGTAGAATGAAAGCCTGGCTTCTCCGGCGTTGCAAGCCACCGCTCCGGCGCGATCAGGTGCTGGCAGCCAGCCGCCCGCCGCTCCACTAACTTGCCACTTGGTCGTGTCTGGTGTCTGCATTCTCGGGAGGTGGTGGTGGGGGGCGGGGACAGTGGGGAGTCCGAGGATCTGCGGTAGACGAAAAGAGGGATCCTGCAAAAGGGGGGAGCCTGCTTGCCTCTGCTGCCGCTCTCCGTCCCCTCCCTGGCGCTCCCCTCCCCCCACCCCATCTCTGCCACCACTCTTCTCTTCCGCCAATTCCAAGAGCGACGGGGCGTCTGTGACATGCGATCGCTTGCCAAGTGACGGTCCCCGAGTGTGAAGTGCCCGCGAGGAAGTGTGAGCTCCAACGCGGGCGGCCAGGGGATGACAGCCATGAAGCAGGAGCAGCAACCCACCCCAGGGGCCAGGGCAACACAGTCGCAGCCAGCCGACCAGGTGAGAGTTGGCCTTTAGGAATTATCCCTCCCGGGAGGGGTGGCTCCAATCAGCCACCCCCTCCCTTAGTCCCTAAGATCGGCTCCTGCGTTTGCCTCACTTCATCCTCCCCTCGCCCCACTCTCAGGCTCTCTCGCTTCGTCCTGGGACCCAGCAGGAACTTAGAACAGCTTAGTGCGCTCTTGGGCCAGGCGACAGGATGCTTAAGGTGGAGAGCCGCGGGGAAGGGGGCCAAGAGGTAAAGCCTGGATATGTGTCCCCAGGTAGCTCCAGCTGAGAGGCTGCAATGGGAGGAAGTGGTGATCTGGTCTCAGCGCTGGGGAGTCTTGACTTCTCATGAACACATTTTGGATGGATATAGAGCGATCCTGGAGACTGTCTCTCTCACAGGTCCAGCCCTGTCTCACGGTGGCCTGGAAGCGCTCTGGCCAGATAAACTGAAGTAGGAAAACGACCTTTAAGCCGCCAGAGTTTCCCTTCTTTTTCTTTTGAGGGGACGGAGATGGAAAAGCTAGGTGGGAGAAAACGACTCGGCATCTCTAGTCGGCCCAGTGGAACTGAGCATAGGGGAGTAGAAACGCATTTATCGAGGGAGGGCGGGGGGGGGGGGCAAGGAAGGTACTGGCGTTGATGGTTTGTTGGATCTAGATGTGTAGCTTCTGCAGAATTAAGGTGCCCTGTATTGGCTGGTTGGTTATTAGTGTCCCTTTTTTGCGTTTTTCGGTACATGCCACCCCTTTCTTTGGTTATTGTTGTTTTGGTCTTTAGAGAATCCGTTATGGAGAGATGTCTGTCTCCTTTACGTTTGTTTTGGGACGGATTTGAGAGTTGGGTCACGCTTTTTCCTAAAGTTGGAGGGGTCAGGCGTGTGGCGATGCTCCATCGAGAAGGAAGGAGATTGTGAAGAGCCTGCTGGAGATGCAGTCACGTTTACATCAGTTACAACTGGACTAAGAGAGCTGTACCGGGTCAATACTATGGTGCTAGAGAACCCAGAAGTGAGATGCAGGAGGTGGAGCAGCGCCGAGCTCTCTGCCCAAGAGGCGCACATTCTGTTGAAGGCTGCTAGAGGCAGTCCTGGCATTCTCAGCTCATGGTTAGAAGTGTGGCGACCTGGCCGGGAACTGTGCAAGGCAACTAGACCCCAGCTCTTCAGCTTTTCGTATTCTAAACGTTGAATCCGCCTAGGAGGAGCTGTCCAAATTGCCCAGGAGCGACGCTGAGGCAGAGAAAGGGATGCCAGCCAGGGATGTTGTTATTAATATTCTAGTCTTGGTCATCTCTCCTGGCTTGTGGTCTTTTTCCTCTTCTCCCCACCCCCTTCCCAATCGCCCGTACATGTATTTCACACAGGTGGGAATTTTTCGGTGTTTTACAGCTCTCTGTTTACTGAGGTCAAATTTGCCGATTTTACGAAGCGTTTGTTGCCTTCAGCCATCCATTCTTTACCCTTAGATCAGGATGCAGAGATTAACGCATTGTTCCTTAATGTTCCCCCTTCTTATGCCTCTTCTCTGTCCCCCTTCTCTGTCAGCACACATCACCATGTAGATACTGGTTAGCAGATTTATTTAAAAATGTTTCAGGAGAAGAGCGTGGAGATGGCATTCCCCTCTCAGGCTGAAGTACTTAAATTTCATCAACAGCGCTTGGACTCTTGACTGCTGTTGAAGTGATGCGACCGACCGATAAGAACGATTAGTCAGGAGAGAGTCCCCACATGAAAATTCTGCTCACTAACCTGTGACACCAGCTGGTAACTTGAGGTGCTGCAGACTGCTTCTGTAAGGGTGGGGGTGGTTTGCAAGAGGCAAGGCAGATACCCAGTAGCACATTGTATGCATGCATGGCAAATCCCTTTGTCAGAATTAACCTGACACTTAAAATTCACATGGTAATAGGTTTTCAAGCTTGAATTCATTTATTTCTAAGTATGCATATTTTAATAGCTTTTCCAGATATCCAGAGAGTGGTCATCTACCAAACTCTAGTTCTGATTGGGTGCTTTTAAGAAATTCTGTGCTTGCATATAATTTCAAAGTGTGAGTGGTGTACATTCTATACACGAATTCAAAGAGGCTGATTTTTTAAATGCGAAGTCAGATTGATATAACTATTTCATTAGCCTCAGTGGAGGCTCTCAGAAACTCCAGGGGAATCTCTATAGCTAGAACTCTTTTTGTCCGAAGATTAGCAGATAAAATAATGTCCATTTACTGTGAGTGATTGTTGTGAATATTTAAGTTACAGTCTGAATCCCACAAAGAATTGGACAGAGTTGGTCACTATGCCTTGAGACTCAAATGATCACACAATGTTTATACCATACTAGATATGCTGGAATACTTCAAGAAAAAAAATGATAATTTAGCTTGTACCTTTATGCAGTACTACTCAGCCGTTAAACAGGAGGCGCATTCCAGCCACTCGCTCACTGTGTATTGATTCTGAATGATTTAGATTTTTGAATGTTGTCCAAAATGTCTTTTACTTTCTGTGATAGAGATTTTCATGAGCTTCAAAGATGCCTTGTCTTGTGGCATCTGACACCTATGTGCATTTGGCACAGAGCAAGAAGAGTCATTCCTGGGAACGGCAGTGCTCAGTGTCATGGAATCCGGGTTACCATCCTAGCCTGCAAAGGGCTTGCCTTCTATGCTTCCTCTTGTCACTTCCTGTCTTGACCAGACGTAACCCTTCCCAGGAAAGCAGCAGGGGCTATACACATTTTTTTTTTAGTATTTTGAATCATTGCTAATATATTTATGATTTTAGCCATCACTCTTTTAAAATAGCAATTGATTTATTTAGCCTCTAGAAGATTGATTACAACATTTACAATGGCTGCTTTGTCTTTGTAATACTCTACACTTATAAAATGTTCAAAAATAGATACTTTTACGTGGACAGATACAATCTTTTCCACTTTACTGTGATCAATTCCTCACTTTTTTATTGACGGATCTAAAGATCTTGAGTGGCCAATTATAGCTCATTGTTGCCTGAGAGCAACCACTTCGGAAGCAGTAGCTGTGCATGCTCTGATGTTCCTGAGTTACGCAGGAAATGCAGCTTTCTACTAGACCTCGAAGCAGAATTTTGAGGTTCATTCTGTTGCTATTTCCAATTTAGTGATAACATAAATGCCCTTTTTAAAAAAAAAAAAATGCCCAACCATTTAATCAAATTTGTCTTTGGAAACAGTGATGGAACTTGGCTCATTTAAAGCTAAAGGTCCACCTCCTAATTTCTATAAATCACAGCAACATATTCTCATGAGATGCAGGCAAAATGACTGAAGAGTCTGCACTGCACATTTGTGCACAGATTACCTTGAATGGTGAATAGATGTAACTCTCTTTAAATCATCAACCTCTTTGTAAATGCTGCCTCTTGAAACATTAAAAATTAACTAGACATATGGATAAATAACCTAGAAACTATCAAACAGATAAGGTAGATCATTGCAAATGCATTGGGAACTTTTTTTAAAAAAAGTTTCTGCCACTCTTTTCTCATAGTGAGGGGATTCCCAATGTTTGTGAGGTGATTTCAGCAAGGCAAAGGTTTTGAATTTATTCTCTTTCCACCAGGTGGCGCCCTTCTGCTGACGCCAATGGGGACAATTACTGCCTGAATGCTTGGCTGTCTTCTCAATACCAAAAAGAAAAGAAACAAAACAAAACAAAACAAAACAAAACAAATAACCCAAAAATAACTGTGGACACACACACACAACTCAATTAAAGTAAAAGAACAATCTCAATTTATGGAATATAATTAAATGGTACTTTATAAAGAAATAGTGTGACAGCAATGATAAAAATTACCATGCATTTTTTCATTTAAACATGCTTTTTTTTTTAAAGACCAATTTTTCCCAACACACATGTGTAAGCCTCCTGATAACTAACCCATGGTCAACTTCTGAAGATGTAGAGAAGTTAATAAAGGAATTAGGCAATATAGCTATTCTGCTTTTGTCCGTTAGATAAAACTATTTAAAAACATTTAATAGGGAATTGTTGCTCAATGTTTCTATTGTAGCTTTGTCTGGTAAGCTTGATTAAAATTTTGAAATGTACACTAAAGACAAAGTGGTAAAAATGTTTTTCGTGTTTCCTCTGCTCATATATAAACATGTCATAATTTAGTAAAACATTATTCTTTTTAGCATTGAGTCTTGAATACATTTTGCAAGTGATTCTGAAAAGCTTGTTGGAACCAGGTTTGTTGGAACCACAGGTGCACAGAGACCAAAGCAGGCCTGAGGTTCAGGACAAGAGCTTGCAAAGCAAACAAAACACAACACAACACTAAGGCCAACCGACACCCTCCCATAAACAAATTATAGAAGGGACATACTATTTTACTCTAACTAATGTTTAAAACATGCCATGTAATTTGCAGTGAGAGTTCTATATGACTTGGTTAGAAATTAGAATTTTGGTTGAATAAAGATCATGCTATGGTTTGAGAAAGAATAGAGATTTCCTATTTTTGTCTTTTTCGTGTGTGTGTGTGTGTGTGTGTGTGTGTGTGTGTGTGTGTGTGTCCAATGCCCATGTCCAGCACCTTTCTCTATTGCCCTCCACCTTGTGTTTTAAAGACAGATCCTCTCACAGGACCTGGAACTGGAACTGACTAGCTAGACTCGCTGCCTACCCAGCCTCAGGCATCCACTTGTCTCCCCTGCCCAAGAGTTTTCCTCTGCTGGATCTCGTGTGTGTGCTGAGCATCCCCATTTGGTTACACACTGAGATATCAAGCGGTTTCACTGCCTGACCCATGTCCCCAGCTGTCTCTTTTTTGTTACTTTTGGAACATAGTCTTGTTAATTACCCCAGGATTGGCTGGACCTCCCTGTGTACCCTCAGAAAAACCTCCAACTCAAGATCCTCCCTCCTAATGTAGAAGTCACAAGTGTGATCATCATCCCTGACATTTTACTATCTTCTAATTTTTCACTTTACTTACTTAAACATAAAACAATAAACTAATAAAATATACAACATAAATACTTTATATATAAGTCATTTTATCTACTGAGTTAAGAACATACCATAAAAATTCCTTGCTGAGAATTATCTGTTTTTATATCTATTTATTTACTTCAAGGAATGAACAAATGACACATTTAAAAAATTAAATTACATAAAACACATTAAAGGAAATTGTGTTGTTAAATATTAATGCTACTTATGTTATGCATATTACACCAAAAACAAAATGTTTAAGCTAAATATCTTGCAGACTGAGGGGAAAAAAATAAAGCCATTTCAAAGTCGACTATTATGACTATGATTGGGGGAGTTGACACCACCCATGACAATTATTCGCTTACCTCCTGACTGTGGTGGACATTTTCTAAAAGTCCTAAGTTCAAGTTCATGTGGGATGCAGCTTTCATTTTCAACTTGACACAAGCTACAATCACCTGGGAAGGGTCCCAGTGAGGGCTGGCCTGGAGGTATAGCTATTGCAAGGATTGTTGGTTATGTGGGGATTGTCCTGATGGCTTCCCTGGTGTGGGACTATGCTCCCTGAAAGTGGGCAGCACCAACCTCTGGTCTCAGGCTCAGATCTATAGAGGGGGAGAGAGAGCCAGCTGTGGAGTCAGTAAGCATGCATTAATTCTCCCTGCCCTTATCTGTGGCTTGTCACCCTTGATTTCCCTGCACTCATGGACTGTGTAACCTATAATTATAAGTCAAAATACTCCCCCTTGCCTACTTGTTTGAATCAGGACACCTGAGCATAGCAGCACAAAGGAAGTTCGAGCAGGCAGGATGATCTTATGTCTTCATTTCCTCTGTGAATGAAGGAGACTCTTAGGACTTTACATGCTTCTTGTGAGGATGAAAATTAGGTCATGTGAAAAAAGAAGAATGCCTTTTGAAGAGATTCCATCTCACATGTAACCCCCTCTCTGATCTGAGAATCGGAGCCTAACCAAATTCAAACACTAAAAAGAGAATCATAAGCCACCTCTAACAGATACTTTGTAGTCTATAAACTAGCCTTCACATTCGTATGATTACATAGTTTGTCAGTGAATGTAAGTATCGTATTACTATCCTTGAATTTCAAGACATTCAGGCTTCAAAATATTTTGTTGCATCTCAGAATGCAGTTAATCAACACTCCTTTGGCCAAGCTATTCTCTGATGGACCTGGCTGAAAATAAGTACAGACTAGTTCCCTAAGAGTTTAAATAGGTATCAGATGTGTTGCCTGTAGTTCCCAATGCAATTCACTAAGTCAGATAATCAGTATGAGAAGGAGAATGTTTGAAGAAATGGTGTGATTTCTAGAACTCTATCCTAGGGACATAGCCTAGGAAGACACAGCAGCTGTTTTCACAGGATGTGCACAATATTGAGCCCCCTCAGCATTCCAGTAGATAGGGGATGAACTCATGAGGCCCTATCCACCCTCACTGAGGAGTTCCTCAGTTAACACCTGCAAGGGAAAAGAGGGGTCTATTTTTTCTTTTTATTTATTCATTAAAGTTATTATACATTCACTCTATATTTGATTGTGTCTACCCTTTTCTCCTCCTCCTTCAACTCTTCTCAAAGAACCCTCATATCCTTTTCCCCTAAAGTTCATGTCCTCCCTTATAATTTTAAAAAATAATTTATTTTCATAGTTCACGAAATTCTCTGAGTACCCCTTCTTTGTGTATGGCCTTTGGGTCATCCATGGAGGCATGGACAAGGAGATCCTGCCAATCAATGGTGCACTTCTAAGAAACAGTGACTCTCTATGTCCTAGCAACCAGTGAGTGTCAGAATAGTGAGCTGTTGTCCTCCAGGGTGTGGCCACTGGTCAGTTGCCCATGATGCAGTAAATAGCCTCACACTCATTCACATGTAGGTAACTCTAAGTAGACTCAGTGGGTCATCTATAACATAGCATGAAAGCAGGAGAGATACTTGGAAGAAAAGAGGGTTTGGTGATATAATCTAAATATGTTAGATACATGCCTGGGTCTGTCAAAAACCAATAAAATGTTTACAATGGAAAATGTGTAATAAAATACTTTGAAAGAATACATCATGAGAGTTTAGTGAATACCATCAGAGAGATAATAGTAAGGAGTCTGCACTACTCCAGGGTGGATGTCTCTGGCATCATTAGTGTTAGCAGGAGGGTTAGGACAAAACATTTCCCATATGAAATTATCCACAGTTGTTCCAATGCAACTTGTGTAGACAACATATCATAAAGTGATATTCTAATTAAAAAATTACTCCTATGTATTTTTCTTACTTGCTGATGGACTTTTTAAAGATTCATGTACCATATTATTTTCTCCAGTACAGTATTGGTTTCAAATTTCAAATTACTTTGAAGATTCATTTTATATTTAAAGGGGGTGTGTGTGTGTGTGTGTGTGTGTGTGGTGTGTGGTGTGTGTGTGTGTATACGCGTGTGTGTGTGCATGTGTGTGTCTGTGTATGGGCATATGCATGTGAATGCAATATCTCCAGAGATCAGCGGAGGGTGTAAGATGTCCTGAAGCTGGACTTAGATGTGGCTTGTGAGTGCCCCATCATGAGCGCTGGGAACTACCCCAGTCCTGTGCAGGAGCAGCAAATGTTCTTAACCATGGAGCAATCTGTCCAGCCCCTGATTTTCATATTTTCTGGCATTAATTAGTCTATCTGCAGTGTGTAGTGTGTGTGTGTGGGGTGTGTGTGTGTGTGTACGCGTGTGTGTGTGCATGTGTGTGTGTATGGGCATATGCATGTGAATGCAATACTCCAGAGATCAGCGGAGGGTGTAAGATGTCCTGAAGCTGGACTTAGATGTGGCTGTGAGTGCCCCATCATGAGCGCTGGGAACTACCCCAGGTCCTGTGCAGGAGCAGCAATGTTCTTACCATGGAGCAATCTGTCCAGCCCCTGATTTTCATATTTTCGGCATTAAGTAGTCTATCTGCAGTGTGGGTGTGTGTGTGTGGTGTGTGGGTGTGGTGGTGTGTGTGTGGTGTGTGGCTGTGACATAGGTGTTGTAGGTGTAGTCCACATCTCTGTGAGAGTAAACCCATCTGAGGGATTGTCTATGGAAGCCAGAGCTTGACTTTAGATGTCTTCTTCAGTGTCTTTCCACCGCCTTGAGGTCTCTCCAGGTGTGATGTTCCATCTAATTTTTTCTGGCTAGCCAGGCCCTGGGATCCACCTGTATCTGGTTCCCCAGAGCCATGGTCACAGGTGAATTCCACCACATTCAGTTTATCACATGGGAGCTGGGGACCCTGAACTTGGGTCCACGTGCTTGCGTGTAAGCACTTTGCCTAGGGCCAAATGAACTTCTTTTTCCCATGTAGAACTCAAATGATCTTTAAAGCACTTAAGTCCACCTTCGCTCTCCCCGGTAGGTATTTTTATCATGAGCCATACTCACCTAAGAGGTGATTATCATTGGTAGGCACACACAGAGATAAGTAATAGTTTGCAGAGATAATAGGGTAATTAAGACAGCGCTCTGTCGCATACTCATCTCTTGTTGAGCTGCTCTGGAGACTCAGAAATTTTAAGTTTCCTCATGTAATAATACTTCTAACATGTTCTGCAACTCTAAATAATCCACCTTTATGCGAGGCTGATAATAAAGGATATTTTATCTTGAATTATTCCTCTTAGGAATTATTGTTCAAAGTATTCTTTGTTATGTCTTCTATATGATAAAGTGAGTTTATGTTTACTATGACATGGTTTGTTTGAAATAGTAAAAATGTTAATAAATTTGGACTAGTGTTCAGGTAATATGCTTATTCAACTGATAAGAGCAGTACACATTTGTGCGAACAAGAACAAAACGCTAAATGGTTTTCAAATATGGTTATTTGGAGGCAGAGAGATGTGAGTGCAAGATGAAGGGGTAAGGGTATAGTTAAGCAAATTCGAAGTTGAAGCCATGCATCGTACTTACTGTGCTACCCACTTACAGATTCAAAAGGAAGAGGGTAAGGAGAAGGCTGAAAGGACAGCTTCAAAAAGAATAGAGTGAGAAGAAAGCTGAAAGGATTGCTCAAGTGGCTTGTGAGCTACCAAGGGAGAAAAATGAGGATATTTTACTCTTAGTGGCTTACAGACCTTAATAGACCTTTAGATCCCTCCCTGCCCCCCCTCTGTCGTGTGTGTGTGTGTGTGTGTGTGTGTGTGTGTGTGTGTGTGTGTGTGTGTATGTGAATGCATGTGTGTTAGATGCTAGAGTTTTCCATTTGGGGGACCTTCCTCTATAATTATCCATCTTATTTTTGAGACAATCCTCACTGCATCCAAAGCTTGCTGTCTCAGCTAAGCTGTCAGGACAGTGAGTCCCAAGATGAACTCATCTGTGCTGCTCCCCATAGCTGAGATTATAGACACACATTGTTACACCTGACTTCTAATGTGGACACTTGGGACTTGAACTCACACTACATTCTTTTAAAGTATAATTTGACTGTCAACAATGCTTAGTAAATATGTACCCATATCTTATCATCAAATATATGCATATCACATGCATGTATATAAGTATTTAAGCAAACATTATTATAGAGGAAAAGAAAGACCAATTTGTGATAACTTCACTTGTTTGCACTATTTTGGGATGGACACTTTCCTGTTTTCCAAAAAGGCGGTGTTTTATTGAAGTATTCCTTGTTGAATATTCTCTTTCCAGAAGTTTAGGTCCCAGGAAGGATGGCCATGTTACTGCTTTCCAGTTAAGGACTTATGATATGTCGTGTGGACGTTTCAGAAAAGTTAGTCAACAGGTGGAAGTTCCAGAAAAGTTAGTGAGCAGGATGGAGCAATAGTTCAACAATAAGAATGTTTATTGTTCTATCAGAGGACCAGAGTTGGCAACTCCAGCACCAGCATCAGACAGCTTACAAATGCTTATGACCAAAGGGGAAATTACATATATAAAACAGTGTTGGCATTTAAAAAAACGCTTATGACTTTAGCATCAGGGCTCTGAATGCCTGGAGGACCTGCTACACACACATAAAAAAAAAAAAAAATCATTCGAAGTAAGTTGAGTTCATAACAAAAACCGACTCTTTACTGGGAAACATTCTCCCGACAAACTCCATACTATCTGACTTTAATATCATTGTAATTTCTCATACCTATTGATTTTCTTAGGTTAGAATGAATAGCTATGCATAAACTTACAAGAAAGCAAATGAAGACAAGTGAGGGAAACAGGCATTTTTATTAGCTTCATACCCATCTCCTTTTTGAGAGCTAAATGAACATTCGATTCTTATTTCATTCTGTGGGTGTCTGCCTTGAAAAGAGCAGTGTGACAAGGCTGGGTTATAAGTGAGAACTTGAATGGCAGGTTGTCTTGGTGATTTATTTAGAAACAGTGAGCCTGGGAAGCCACTATAAGTTGCATTGTGATGCCTGCATGGGGAAGTGGGCCTCCTATTTATGGAGCATGAGGTTATGTCAGCAAGGGGAACACTGTCCAGCCCATACATATATTAACCACAATGCAGGAATAAGACATGGACATTTCACATTTAAAAATGCTGACGTGAACAGTCATAGGGAGGGGAATAATAGGAAAATGGGGGGGGGGGAGGAATGGGAGGATACAAGGGATGGGATAAAACATTGAGATGTACAAGAATAAATTAATAAAAAACTGCTGACGTAATATTTTTATTTAAAATTTAAATATGTGCATGTATGTCCTGTGTGTGAATATGTGCATATAAGTTCAGTTCATGTTGAGAGTGGAAGAGAGTGTCAGATCCTCTGGAGCTGGAGCTACAGGTGTAACTCATTTGTTTGCTTGTGAACTAAAAGACATGAGAACTGGGAAGTGAAATTGGGCACTTAACCACTGAGCTGTCTCTCCATCTCGGCTGGTGTGTTTCCTAAACAGAATTTTAACTAAAAAATTTACAGACTTTCCAATAGCTCCTCTCAATAGACAGATGAAATTGAAAAGAAGACCACATTCAAACTGGAGTTTAAAACAGTAAATCTTCTCTTTAACTGTTCCTTTGAGTCAGGTGCTCATATGGCATAGGTTGTTTCTCTCTCTTCCCTACGCAGCCTGAGGATAACCTTAATTTTCTGATCAGAAAGCAGTTGGAGTCACTTTGGCACCATTTCCTTGTTCCAAGTGGCACAGGGATAGGGCTCTCAGACTCATGTTTGTCAGGCAAGCACTCTACCAACTAAGTTATACCCCCAAAACTAAGTATGTCTCCTTAAGACAGAAAATAAGTCTGAATGCAAAGAATTCTACAATTTAGAAAACTCGTTTGTTTGGTACATTACTTTATAATGTAAGTTCCCTGAAATCTGGGTTTTTTATAGAAGGATTGTTTTCTTAAGCCATTATTTTTGGACACTTAATTGGAAAATATCAGGAAATATTACTTGCTTTCCTTTTAGTGCTATAAGAGACACAGGTGTTCAGAAAGTTAACTGAGTATGTTTTGAATGATCCACTTATCTTATTAAATATACAATATAATATTCTTTAAACCTCATACATGTGTAACGTGAATTTAATTGCGCCTCGGCCCCTACTTTCCCCTCCTAACTCCTTACAGATCGCCCCACTCCCTACTACCGTCTGACTTTACGTGCCCTCTGTTCTTGTTTCTGATTGTGTTTTAAATGGGTCAAGCTTATGCTGTTCACATACTTAGTGGCATGATATGTCTTGCTGTGGTGAACCTACAGGGGTCACATACTTAAAGCAAAACTCACTCTTCCTTCGGCAGAAGCTATTAAATTTC